>NC_142739.1:24151259-24361259 GCF_051943395.1 Hippocampus bargibanti | reverse complement strand
TAAAGCTGACTTTGACTTTGATGAACGAGAGTAGAGAACGACAGTACGAACAATCAAACGAACAATAGACAATCGAACGAACGAATAAACGATCAAACACTATTTTCATTAATTAATATTACTACATTTTAGCAGATTATTTCAGAATCTGTAGGGTTGGCCAATGTAACTTTAATTATCACAGCAATTGGACCATTTCTCTAAGAGGCGGATAAATTCATTCACTGCCATTTACGAATTTATTCGGGAATTGAGAGTATGACGTAGAGCACCATTCCCGAATTAGTTCGGGTTTTGTTTTTTCTTGCTTGGATGCCAATAAAACGCTGGCCAGACCTCTGGCAGTGTTTTTCCCTTCCATCAAGGATGTCCCTTTTTTTCCATGTCAGTGCTTTGTTTCAGCATCAGCTGTTGTTATAGCGCTATATAAACCAATGTATGTATTGCATTGTATTTTGGACATCAGCCCTCATTTCAAGTTCATATAACTCCAGACCCATAAATCGAGGAATTAACTCTTTTTTTTTCCTGATGAAAGAAGAGAGGTTTCTTACGCTGCATTGAATGTTTATGTAGTCCTAAAAGTCAACATTCTGTGGGTCGTGGAATTCGAGTGACAATGACAAAAACCCTGGCACTGGAGTAGACACATTTTTGCACGTCTGGCAGTGAATGAGTTAAGGACAAAAACAAAATAATTGTAAGTCAGTCGACCCTCGCTATAGACTCCATCGTAATGAATATTGGTGTTGACATCATGTCGTGAAAGTTTTTGTTGACATGCTAAATCCATAAATTAGCTAGCTATCTATCAAAACAATGTGAACATATTTTTGCACATTGTCTGGCAGTGATTATGTTAAGTATGGTAAATTCCCACTGAAAGTAAACAGGTGCAACGTTGTCCATCCTTTTCTCCATTCCGACCAAAAATGCCATCACAATGATTTTGTGAATACATGTTGATTGTGACTAGCATACGTTGGGGTAGGTCAAACGCCGCAGTGGGTGTCAATTGTCATGCAAATGCATCAACAGGAAGCGGCAGCATCAAACACGACCGCGCTGCCAAGCTAAAGCGCGCTAACGTGAGCTGCAAGGACATGGCGACGACATAGCGGAGTGGCGTATGGCCATGTTTGGCACACACAGAGCGTCTGGCGGATCCCCTGGCACACTATCAACGTTTTATCTGTCAAAATGTCCAGTCCGGATTTCTGTTGTTATACATTGAACTCCAATGTATCACGAGTAATATGGTTCAGAATCTCAAAATGTTTTTTGTTGTTGTTTTTTTTTTACCCTTTCATCTTGCTTTTAGGATATTTAACCCTTTCCTGTAACCTCATAACATTGTAAAACATTTAAACTGTAAAGTGTCCTTGAGAGCTTTGAAAGCTTAAAATGTAATGTTTTATTATTATTATTATTATTATTATTATTATTATTATTATTATTATAAAGACTTTTTTATTTAAACAGGCGTTTCAATAACTGTTATGTTCTATGCCTGCATAATTTTCCACTTGCACGTTTTTGTGTAATGTTTTTATTAAGACTGTTTTGAATTTTGTGAAGCACTTTATGGTTTTACCTGTGAAAAGTGCTATATAAATAAAGCTTACTTAAAATGGTGGTAACCGCTGCTCCCCAAATATAGATTACAGTACACATAAATAAATAAAAAAACATCAATAAATAATAATAATAATAATACATTTAATTTCTAAGCACCTTTCAAAACTCTCCAGGACACTTGACAGTCACGGGATATGAACTTTTTTTTGTGCAGGTGAGCAGCGGCAGCCATTCGTGCCAGCGTTCACTCTACCCGGAAGTAACACAGCAGCAACGTTATGAAAGGAAGAGGAAAGGAAAGAAAGAAGTAGAAAAACAAAATACTAAATAAACAATAATAATAATAATAATAATGTTTAAAGAAGGGACGAGTCGATTAGCAATGGGCAATTTCAAGTCTTTATTAAAGTTAACACGCTAACATGTTTTTAACTTGTTCACTGCCATTCCAGAATTTATTTGGGAATTGAAAATACGACGCAGATAAAGCGCTGGCCGTGGCCTCTGGCAATGTTATTCAATTCCACAAGGGGGTAGCATTTGCCTTTATTCCATATTCCAGCTTCAGTTGTTGTTAAATAATACATTTCAAGCACTATATAAACCAATATATTGAAAGGGTAAGACATAGCGCTTTCCTTCCTCATCAATCATTGAAAGAGTTGTACATATTATCTATTAGCTAGCTAGCTATTGCGGGTTGAGTGAACGCTGGCGCATGTGACTGCCGCTGCTCACCCACAGAAAAACTGATCCTGTGACTGTAAAGTGACCTTGATAATTTTGAAAGGTGCTGATAAATGAAATGTATTATTATTATTATTATTATTATCATTGTCATATCATGATACATATCATGTATGTATTGCATTGTATTTTGGACAGCCACCCTCATTTCAAGCTCATATAACTCCAGACTCATATAATTTAGGAATTAACTATTTTTTTCTGATTAATGAAGAGCGTCTAAAGTTTCTTACGCTGCATTGAATGTTTATGTTGTCCTAAAACTCAATATTCTGTGGGTCCTGAAATTCGAGTGACAATGACAAAAACCCTGGCACTGGAGCGGACACATTTTTGCACAATCTCTGGCAGTGAATGAGTTTAAATGTGGCAGGGTGGGGAAAAAAAAAAAAGCAATAAGAGATTCAAACCCAGAACTTCCAGACTGCGATGCTGACAGCTAAACAACTCACATCCATTGTATGAGGTCAAATACCCCCCGCCCCTTTTTTTTTAATTTCCACTTCACATCTCCGGTAATTATTATTCCTCTGGCTGCGAAAGAACACTATTGATTTGATCGGATTGTCTTGTGCGAGCTTTTAACATTCACAGTGTCTCCCGTGACCTTTCCGACGCGGGGTGCATGCGTGTGCGCACGCGCGCAAGCGTGTGTATTGTCGCTGAAATTGGATTAGCGTCACCTGTGATGAGGTGGAGGGACCAAAAGTATTAGAAGAGGAAGCGGCTATTTCCACTCCTACCCCTCCCCCCCACCCCGCTTCCCTCCAACCTCGCCTCCATAATTTCATTTTGGCGTCCACGCTGAATACATAACGCTGTTATGGAGCCGACTCCACTTAATGGAATATTGATATGCACGCTTCCTTCCTCTGCAAAAACGCTCGCTGGCTTGCTTGGCTTTCCTTTGAAGCCATCGCGGAACTTCTGAGTGGGCAAAACAACCACAGGAAGATGTTTCAGTGGTGAAAGTCGTCACCGTGTACAAATGTGGAGTAGTCAACATTTAATGTCATTACCATTGCGTGGAAAGGGAATCCAAAATGGTCAGTTCGTTTCATTTTCTTAACTAACAGGCAGTGATTTTTTTTCTTTTTTTCTTTGAACGCCGCCACCACATTATAAAACAAAATGTAACGGCCCACACTAAAAATTAAATCAAAATAAAATAGCTAGCTATCAAGATCGCTAATCTAGCGATCTCGATAGCTAGATTAGCGATCTCGATAGCTCACTAGATAATCTAGCAAGATAGATAGCTATGCTAGCTAGATTAGCTAGATAGCGGTTCACATCCATCGCAAACAGATAGCTATGCTAGCTAGCTATCATAGCTACCTAGATAACTAGATTAGCTATCTAGCTAGCTAGATTAGCAATCTCGATAGCTAGATTAGCGATCTAGCTAGCTAGATTAGCTATCTAGATTAGCTATCATAGCTAGCTATCATAGCTATCTGTGTGCGACTGGATGTGAATAGCTACCTAGCTAATCTAGATAGCTAGCTATATTGAATAGCTAATCTAGATTAGCTATTTTTAGAGCTAGATTAGTGAGCTCGATTAACTATCTAGCTAGCTAAATTAGCTATCTAGCTATCTTGATTAGCTAGATAGATACAGATACAGATAGAAATAGATGGATAAATGAATTAATTAATAAATAAAACTGCAGTGTGTGACTAAAAATTCAAAATCCAATTATTTATTTTTTGACAACACGATTTTTCTGAAATATTTTCTTGCAGAAACATTACTATTTCACAAAAATAAAAAATAAATAGAATACATTCTGCTGCATTTTTTTAAGTGTCACTTATTTTGGTAAATTTGCCATTAAAAAAAACTTTTTCAAAAATCTCTTTTCTCCCATTTTCTTTTTTCTTTTCTATTAGCTAGCTAGCTAGCTATTGCTAGTTCCCAAATGTTATTTTCTCCCAAACTGCACTTTTCAAAAATATCTGATTTCAGAAATGCACCTTCATCCAAATGTTCAGTGGTTTTTTTTCTGAAATACATGATTCATTTGGAAATACTACCTTTTAAGTAAATTTATTCTGGTTACTTATTTTACATCCTTGTATTCTAGCAGTAAATCATCATTCGCAATTATTCTCCTCAGCTAGCAGACATTAGCAATAGTTAGCAGTTATTGATACACATTTTCCAAACACAGGGAGAACAGTCAAATAAACACCATGAGTATACTCAGTTATAGAAGCTGCTGTGGGTCACAGTTGACATCCAAACAGTCGCACACAGACGCGCTGATGCCACATGCTGCTGCATCAGGGTCCGCCTCTTAAAGGCACATGAATGCATATACACAAACACTGCAATTTGTGTGTGCGCGTGTGTGTGTCCGTGGGGGGGGGGGGGGGGGGGGTTATTTCAAACCCTTTCACAGCTATTATTGATCAATGTGTGCTTTTGGCTGCAGGTCTTGGTCCCGAACCTTGGCCAACAGCTGGCGTTGACTGTAATGTCTTTTTAATATTCTCGCACACGTACACAAACACACACATAGACACACACACACACGAAGAGCAGCTGAGATGGGAGGTAAGCAGCCAAGATAAAGATGCTGTCAGGGGAGGGCGGGTACAGGTGGGGGGGTGATGGGTTGGGAGGGGGGTCCATGGGGAGGAGATGCCATAGATGGAGAACACACAGAGGAGCAATAAATGCAATCCAAAGAGCACCCAACTCGTTAGCATTCAGCTAGCATGGCCCCCGCACCCGCTGTGTGAGCCAATGACGAGGCGGTGTAATGGACTGTGTGTGTGTGTGTGTGTGTGTGTGTGTGTGTGTGTGTGTGTGCGTACATGTGCGAGAGAGAGCTTAACGTAAACATGCACCTGTCAACTGGAAGATCCAAAGACTTTTATAAAGAAAAGGAGAAAATAGCATTTCCTTAAATAAAAGACCATCAGGGTGAAAAGGAGAGACGTGGTAACATACACAGAGGTCGTACAAATGTGTCAGGGGGGATTTATGTCTGGTTTCTTTTCTCCAAATGAAGAAAACAAATCAAATACAAATGTTGTTATTTTTGTTATTTTTCTTAGCTATTAGCCATATAGCTAGATAGCTAGGTAGCCACCTATCTGTCTATTTACTTTCGGGTTCAGTGAACGATGGCGCGTGTGGCTGCCGCTGCTCACCCAGAGAAAAACTGATCCTGTGACTGTAAAGTGACCTTGAGAGTTTTGAAAGGCGCTCATAAAATTTAATGTATTATTATTATTATTATTATTATTATTTTATAAGTGAATGGGATGGACGAAACACAGTCACACTATTCACGTAAAATTTTAACTCATTCACTGCCAGACGATGTGCAAAAATGTGTCAACTCCAGTGCCAGGGTTTTTGTCATTTTCACTCAAATACCAGGACCCACAGAATATTGAGTTTTCGGGTTATATAAACATTGAATGCAGCGTAAGAAACCGTAGACTCTCTTCTTTCTTCAGAAAAAAATTAGTTAATTCCTAAATTATGTTGGTCTGGAGTTATGTGAGCTTGAAATGAGGGTGGCTCTCCAAAATACAATGCAATCCATACATATTGATTTATATAGGACAGAATAAGATATTTTTGGACTATATAAACATTCAATTCAGCGTAAGAAACCTTAGAATCTCTTCTTTCTTCAGAAAAAAAGTTATTTCATAAGTTATATGGGTCTGGAGTTATCTGAGCTTGAAATGGGGGTGGCTGTACATATAAATAAAAACAATACAATACATATTCATTTATATAGTGCCTTAACAACAACCGAAGCTGGATCAAAGCGCTAACATGAAAAAAGGGGAAATACTGCCCCCAAGTGGAAGGGAAAAAATTGCCAGAGGTCTGACCAGCACTTTTATCGGCAGTGCCTACAAGAAAAAACAAAACCAAAACAAATTCGTAAATGGTGCGCCACGTCATGCTTTTCAATTCCTGAATAAATTCGGGAATGGCAGTAAATGAATTCATAATTGATAACGATAAGTCAGATGTGTTTTTCACAGATTCACCTACTTCAAGTACGATGAAATAAAAGCATATATTGTCCCAGTGTTACTTCCCTGTCGTGAATACAGAAAGTACAGAAAGTGCTTAAGAATGAATGTCTCTCTGTTGTCATGTTATTTGTTCTTTTGACTTCAAGACGGCGCCGCGAAAGTGGCTGCCTTTCTAGCAGCTCCTGTGTTTTGCTTTTCTACTTTAATTTCTTTCATAACTTTGCTGCTGTGAAATGTAAATTTCTCCACTGCGAGACTAATAAAGGCCAATCCAATCCAATCCAATACATGACTTTTGCTTTCGTTGCTGAATATAATTGTGTATTTTAGGACTTTTGAAACATTATAAAGATATAAAAATGTGCTACGCTAGCATTTCTTCTATATTTCCTCAAAACCGCGGTCAAAAAAAAATTTGCGACTTATCCTCCTGGTTGAATAACGGCGAGCAAAAACACTATCAGTGTTGGTACAGAAGCTTCTCGGAATCCGAAGCGATAAGGGCGTCAGCGGATAAGCGGCGAAAATGATACACCTGCGAGACGACGAGGACAAGGACTGACTCAGCGGGTTGTGCTAATGAAAGCGGCCGTCATCTTTTTGCACGTTGTTATCTCTGCATGGTTCCGCCACCGCTGAGGTGTCGGGGCGCTACCGAGCGGCACTGTCGTGGGCCGCTAACGACCAAAACCAACTGCCGAGGTGGGAAGATGAGGTGAGTCAACGGGCTAGGCTATTAGCTTTATTAGTGCGTTCCAGCCCACGTGGCGACTGAGGCCTTGCTAAATTGCGGGGTGACCTTGTTTGCGTCATGACTAGTCGATGAGAAGGTTTCTTCAGCAGTCATCTGTACAAATTTGAAGGTTTTGGACGTTTCGCCTCCTATCCAAGAGGCTTCGTCAGCGAACTAAAGTCTGACTGGTCGTATCGGCCCTATTTATATATCCCTAATGTCCAGCCATGGCGGCGCCGGACACAGCTATGATAGGTCCCTACTCTCAGGTTGGGGGGGGAGCAGAGGACCCCTCCCTGTGGCCCCACCCCAAATTTGTACAGATGACGGCTGAAGAAACCTTCACATCGATGGACCACTCCTGTACGACAGAGACCTTACACAGACGTCATGACTTGTGTGTCGACGTACTTCAAAATCCCGTCTGAAGCTTTGCCATTGCGCGCTAACAAACCAAAATAGAAGAGGCTAGCACTTACATCTCTCAGAGCGCTAAAAGCGATTAATTGAAAATCATCAAAGTAAAACTGGAAAAGGAGATGCTAGAAAATTAAATGACTGAACTGAAGTGCGACTAGCAGAAGCTAACATGCTAAGATGTTATTGCAAAATGGCTCTAAGATAGCGAAATGGGAAACGCCAACAAACTATTTTTTTTCCTTGACAAATAAAAGGAAAAGTATGCCGTTTAAAGTCCTAAAATCAGAAGTGAACCGAATCAAATCTCTTATCTTTTGGTACCTTTTGGCAAACTCACTAAATGACAATATTTTGCGATCATAATTTGTGGTATACTGCCCGCCATTTTGGTGGAACCTTAAGTTACAAATACCCAAACTAACAAGTTGTTTAATGACAAGCTATCACTTTTTTTAGTCAAGTAAAGAGGAAAAAATGAAATGGTGTTAACGTACCCTATTTTCTGGTGTATATCGCTCACCGCAGTTTTGAATGAATGGTATATTTTCAAACGTTTTCCAGATACAGTGATACTTCATCTCATGAACATAATTGATTCCCAGAAAGTGTGTGTGAGGCAAAAGGTTTGTCTTACGAACATTTATTTCCCAGAAGAAACCATTAAAATGAGAATAATCCATTCCCAAGTCCCCATAAAACATAATTTTCTGCTAAATAAGCATTTAAACTACCCAAAATACACCTTATTTTATGTATGATATTGTATTTTATTGTAATTAAAGAAATAAACTGTACCGTGGCACTGTTCGACTGTGTGGTTTGGTTCGTCCGCCAAAAACTAGTTCAGAGACTATATGCTAGCAAATTTAATGTTCTTAAGACGAAAAGTTTATGAGCTGAAGCATTCATCGGCAGAGGTATCCCTGTAGAGGACACACCCGACTATAAAGCGTACCTTCAATGAATGAAAATAAGTTTTCCAAATATAAAATATAAAAAAAATAGTTTTCCAAATATAAAGCACACCACGTTATAAAGCGCTACATAAGAGGTCGGGGTTACGCACTACTTCTTCTACAGGGTGAAATTGAGTCAGTGACCGTGGACAGTAGTTGCGAGACCCGTTTTGGCTCAGTATTACATCACATATAATATGCCCCTGCGTATAAGGCGCAGGGTCATCTTTTGAAGAAAATAAAGGCTTTTGGGTGTGGCTTATACACCGTAAAATATGGTACTTTAGTACCTTTTGGGCTGGGCAAGTTGAGCTATGGTCACGGATGCAATGATTTTTTTCATTTTTTTTTTTTTTTTACAAAATGAGAAAACTTGCAAGGAACATGGCGTGACACATAAACACTGTACTCCATTGTGTATGCGTGTGTGTGTGTGTGTCTGTGTTTTGCAGGTTTACTCCATGTTAGAGTTCCTCGCATTTGTATGATTGCCAAAAGGTCTCTCAACCCTTGTTTGGCTTTACAATGTTGGTACATTAGCCGTGACAACAGTGCCCTCTTCTGGGGCGCAATCGCACAACAAAAACTAAGGGTAAGAATACATGTAGTCATGTAGGCAGACAGCTCACAGTCTGACACAGTACAGCAATAAAGATTTTATGTTATATCACGTTGGCTGAAGGGGTGTGTTTAATAAAGTAACAGTCAAGCCCACATTGATTTTAAATGAACAGATTTTAAATGGCAATGCATGAGTTTGATGAGATAAGATAACCTTTATTTGTCTCACATTGATAGAGAATGGATGGATTAATTTGTTATTAAAAACAAAGGAAATTAATTTGTCACGTGATGTAGTGATTTTGTTTACCAAATCTGCCCAATTGCAAATAATGTTATTGAAATAATGTATTATACTCTATTTCATTAGGTTGTTTTAAATTTCCATATGATGGGAAAAAAAGCAGTTCAAAATCCATTCATTCATATTTTATTGAATATACATAATTTGAATGAACATTTAACAGAGACTGTGCACCTTCGAGACAGTACCAGTTAACATTTCACAGAAGTCGTTTAGTTTAAAATGGCCACGAAATATAAAATAGGCTCTTCAGGCAGTCGTCCGCATTATGTTGAATTAATATCTAGCTAGCTATTAGCTAGTTATTATAAATGAAATTTATCATTATTATTATTATTATTATTATTATCCATCCGTCCATACATTTTCCGTACCACTTATTCCTCATTAGGGTCGCGGGGGGTGCTGGAGCCTATCTCAGTCGCATTTTTATTATTATTATTATTATTATTGTTATTATTATTAGTGGCACTGACAATATGAATTAACTTTTGTCCATTGGGTTGTCGGTGATGTCTACCTTGAATGAAATCAGCCATTTTGGTAGCCAGTCACAAATGTAGTGAGTCACTCATTTAGTTGGTCACTATCCTTATTTTAATTCAATTACTGTGATTCCGTTTGATCGTCGTTTGTGAAATATTTTGTCATTTAGTCAGTCAGTTACCGGAATTCAGCCAGTCCCAAAGTTAGCTAGCTACTCACTACACTTTAAACTATCAGCTAGCCAGACAGTCAGTTAGTCAGTCACTTTTAAATAATAATTAGTCTTGTACTTCAGTTAGTAATGTAGTTAGTTTATTCAACTCAATGTTATTCGTAGAGCTCTGAATGAGTCAGTCATTTAGTTACTCACTCAGCCATTTTGTATTTGTCAGCGACTAAGTCACGGATGTAGTTAGTCAGCTAGCAAGTCACTTAGCTAATCAGTCTGTCATATTTTTAGTCAGTTACTAAATTAGTTAGCAGAAATGGCATTCATTTCTTTCAGTCAGCAAGCTAATGTTAGCCAGAAATGTTATTCAGCAAGCTAACTATTTTTTAAATAGTTCATTAATCATTCAGTTCCTTGCTAATTCTCAATGTACTCTGTTTAACTTGAGTAGTTAAGATGTGATTGTGTTTGTCAGCATGTCAGAGTGGATGCGTTTTGTTTGGCAGCTGCCACAAACACAAGTCACTTGTTCTATTTCGAACCGGCTCACCTGTTGACCTGACAGCCAAGTGCCTGTATGTGTGTGTGTGTGTGTGTGTGTGTGTGTGTGTGTGTGTGTGTGTGTGTGTGTGTGTGTGTGTGTGTGTGTGTGTGTGTGTGTGTGTGTGTGTGTGTGAGTGATGTTGGGGCTCGCGAGGGTGGGCAACTGACATATGCAGGTGGTCTTGGCGAGCGGTGGTCTACGCTTCGGTTTAGCCTCACACACTTGCAACCTGAAACGACGCAGGGCTCAGACTACGCAGGTAAGAAGAACTTTGGTTAGCTGCTTTATTGTCTGATCCACTCACTGCTAAGAACCTGCTTGGACCAAATTGGGGTCCGTAGCTTTAATTTTGGCTTGATCGTCCCATCTCCACCCCTTGAAAACAAATCTGTTTTAAACCTGTGGTTTTCAAAAGGTTGAGCAACACTGAGGTGAGCCAGATCTCATTCCGGTCCGGTCCAAGGACTACCACCTCTCAGCGGATTTCCCGCCCTCCAGATTGTGTTCTCCCCTCAGCTGAGTAGTCAAATCAGGCAGCGTTACGGAGGTCCCTAGCGCCACCAGCGCCGCCAAGATGTACGGCCTGTACCTGGAAGCGGTCAACGACTACATCAATGAGTCCTACGGCGAGGACGTATGGCGGCTGATTGAGAACCGAGCCGAGATCCCGCACCTCAAGTTTGTCAGGCATCAGATGTACAAGTAGGTGACGAGGATTGGACCGTACGAATAATAATGGAAACCCTGAGATGTCAAGTTTCATTGAATTTAACGATGGTTTCCTCTTTGTGGTGTTTCTTCGTTAATAAAGTTGATGATGGGATGTTTTGTTAATGGGATTGGCAGCAAAAGTGAAGATGGATATTTATGGCCGATTAAAAACTAAAAATGATATTATTAAGATAGACACAGTAAAGATGCTTTCCCTGCCCAGCCAAATTTCTCACCCAAAATTAATTTCATGTTGTCTTTGAATCGTGGACTAACTGAGCTAATAAATTGACTAACTGGCTAACAAAATGACTGACAGATTGTTGAACATAACGAAACCAACGACTGAGTAATTGAATAGGTAAGTGACAAAATGGCTGTCTGACTAATTAACTCAATGATAGAGATCCTGACTATGTGGCTAATGACACGACTGAGTACCTTGCTAATGAACCTAGTGATTTACTATATTACTCATAACCGAGTGACTTGCAATGTGACTGACTAAATGACTGAACTAACCAACTGATTAACCAAATATCTCATAACTAAGAATGGCTAACTAAAGAAGGGATTGACTGTGAAAAACGATGAACAGAATAACTAACCAAATGATGACTTCAAACAAGTGTCTCGATAATGACGTTGGATCATCTGTGAACCACCAAACTAATTGAATGACCGACTGACCAAAAGTGACTAGTGGCTGACGACATTATGAAATGGCTAACTACCTCACTACCTACTTGACTGATTGACCGTCTACAACACAGGTGTCAAAGTCAAGGCCCGCGGGCCAAATCCGGCCCGCCACATCATTTTTTTCGGCCCGCGAAAGCAAATCAAACTTGTTAAATTCCATGATGATTGCTAAAATCTGAGCCAAAATTTCATATTTTTGGATGTCAACCACAATAAAAGTCACTATTCTTGACTTCAGATTTGAAAACGAGTTATTCATTAATTTGCTGTGTGCTCTATATGTAATATTTGAAGGGATTTAAACATTCTAATGGGTTCCCCAAATTCATAACGGCCCTCGAGAGGAAACCATAACTACAATGTGGCCCGCGGCAAAAAATGACTCTGACACCCCTGGTCTACAAGATCAGCGAACCAGCTAGTTGAATGAATAACGGGCTCAAGTGACCAAGCAACTGAGATCTTACTGAGTGACTAACAAATTAATTGACAGGTCAGTTAGCTAAACATAAACTCGAATGACTCAGTAACTGAATGACAAACTGATTGGCTGACTCGCCGACAAGCTGTCATGGAACTAACTGACGGTACGGGACGACTGGCTGAATGTAGCCGATTAGCACGATGAGTTATTGACGAAATGATCAACCGGTTAAAGTAACATACGCACATGGCTTCTCCCTGTCAGTGACAACCTGATTCTACGTCTGGCAAAGGCGGCAGGTGAAGTTTTGGGAAAGACTCATGACGAACTGATGTACGCCTTTGGAGTCTACATGGTCAAGAGGATCGGAAATTATGGCTATGAGCGAATCCTGAAAGTAACCTGACCGTCCATTACATCCATTAGACTAATTATTAAATGCTCTTCCACTAGATGGTGTAAAAGTACATAATCAGACAGTGATTTGAAGCACAAAAGACCAAAGTATGCTGATGTTTTCTCCTAGGTTTTAGGCCGTAACGTCCGCGACTTCATCAACGAGCTGGACAACTTGCACGAGTATTTCCGCTTCTCTTTCCCGAAAGTACAACCGCCTAGTTTCTGCGTGGAGGAAGAGTGCGAGACCAGTCTGACCCTGCACTATCGAAGCACACGCAAAGGATTTACGCAGTTTGTCAAAGGTCTCACCAAACTTATTGGGCTCCTTTCTTATCATCCCCCATAAAGAAATGATTCCGCTCGTCTTGTCTATTTTTTAGCGGGAATGAAAGACCAAAAGTTGACGTGTTTTGACATGTCTTAAACCCAACGCCTCCCCACCTTGCAGGCCAGCTCTCCCAGGTGGGACGTCAGTTTTACAACACAGATATTGAGGTAGAGATTTTGTCCAAGGAAGAGACGGAAAAGATGACATATGTGGTACGTACGCTGAGTCATCATCATCATCATCATCATCATCAGCATCATCATCAATGTCATAGATTCTTTAAAATATTGCAGTAAATTGAAATATTGTCTGTCACGATACAGAGTCAATACACAAAAAATGTGGATCCCAGTGCTGCATGAGTGTTGCATAACGTGACACTCTATTAAAATTTCCTAACCCCCACACCCAACCTTAAAAATCTGTATTATATAGCGGGGTGGGGGCCACCATCTTGTCATACGCTGCGATACGTTCCGTATCCTGATGATAAGAATGGTCCTGCTGATCCCATCCCGTCAGGTATATAAGATGAACTTTGACAACGCGGCCTTCAAGCACCGCATGCCGCAGCAAAAGACGGCGCCGAGCTATGAGAAGCTTCCCATGAAGCGAGGTATCTTTTTTGACATGTTCCCCTTCAGCGTTATCTTCCGCCGCGACATGACCATGTACCGAATTGGCGACGGCCTCAAAGAGGTCTTCTCTGACCTCCAGGGCAAGAAGGTGAACGAGGAGTTCACCCTAGTCAGGCCGATGTTGGAGTTCAGCTGGGACAACGTGAGTGTCCCGATCCACTGCCGCCATCCTTTCCCTGCTGTGTTCTGATCATTCAATAAACACCGCCCCCACCCCTTCATACCTTCTCATATAGATCTACACCCACCTGAACAATGTGTTTGAGCTGCTGTCTAAAGCAGTGGTTGAGAGCAAACAAAAAGTTAACATTCCCAAACACAACAAGGAGGAACCTGAAGAGGAAGAGAGCGAGAGCGAGAAGACCAAGAGGGAAGAAGAAAGAGGTACGGCATCCTAACAACGCAGACAAGGTGTTGAAGGTGGTGGGTCGTATCGCTCAGTCAATGATACAAAAGTGGCAAGATGTCACGGGTGTCAAAGTCAAGGTCCAGGGGCTAAATGTGGCCCATCGCATCATTTTATTCGGCCCACGAAAGCAAATTAAGCATGTCAAGTTCCAGAATGCTTGCTAAAGTCTGAACCAAAATGTCAAATTGTCCCATGTAAACCACAATAATAGTCATTATTTTGGACTTCAAATTTGAGAACTATGCATTAATTACCATATTTTCCGGTGTGTAAGGCGTACCCAAAAGCCTCCATTTTTTTCAAAAGATGACCCTGCGCCTTATACGCAGGTGCACCTTATATGTGAAGTAATATTGAGCCACAACAGGTCTCGTAGCCACCGACTCCATTTCCCCCTGGAGCAGTATTGCGGAACTCCAGCTTCTACTGTCGCGCCTTGTTGTGGTGTGCCTTATATTTGGAAAACTTTCGACTTGTCGAACCTTCGACTTGTCGAACATCAGACTGAGTACTTGTTGTTCGCGCAGAACAAAAGTCTGAGGAGATGAAGGGCACAGATCAGGAGTACAGCAGCTCTCTGGCGCAGTACAATAGCGCCGCCAACTCTGGGGGCGAAGACATTGAGCTTCTGGCCTTCCAGACCGTCACAGGTGAGTTAGTCGGTGTAAAAAAAATGGAGCTCAGTACACTCATGAAGCTTGGATGATGATGGTGGTATCTTCGCAGGAAAATGCAGCGAGACCATTTTTGAGGACATGCGAGAGCCTCCCAAAAAGCCTCTCCACCTGAAAGGCCAGATGAAATACGTCCCGCAATGGGATTCGCTTATCTTCCTGGGGACGCCCATGTAAGCCAATCACTACGCATCGCTCTGGCACCTCCACTCACCATTATTGACTTTGGGGTGACCTCCATGGAATTCCTTTTTTTGCAGTATTGAGACAGTGGAGGACATGATCAAGATGGGCGTCTACGTCAATGACTTGAACCTGCACGACTCCAGCAGGGAGCTGATCCTGGCCGGGACGCAGCAGTCGGCCGAACTGCAGCTGGCTTTGGATCAGGTGATGAATATGGACCTGATGATGGTGATAGGAACTACTGATGTGAAGATTAGTAGTCAAGTGCAGATTTTTTTTTACCAATTCGCCTAAAAATAAATTGAAAATCATGTTTTTTTGGGGGGGGTGGGGAGTGTCTGACTTCAAACTAATTGTTCTGTCAATGTGCTGTTTGTATCTGATAATAGGAGGGGAAACTAGAAATATGAGATTGTTGCCCGCAACAAACATTTATTTGACTCTCCTGGATAAAAAAAGGCAATGTTGACTTATAACATAGATAGATAGATAGATAGATAGATAGATAGATAGATAGATAGATAGATAGATAGATAGATAGATAGATAGATAGATAGATAGATAGATAGATAGATAGATAGATAGATAGATAGATAGATAGATAGATAGATAGATAGATAGATAGATAGATAGATAGATAGATAGATAGATAGATAGATAGATAGATAGATAGATAGATAGATAGATAGATAGATAGATAGATAGATAGATAGATAGATAGATAGATAGATAGATAGATAGATAGATAGATAGATAGATAGATAGATAGATAGATAGATAGATAGATAGATAGATAGATAGATAGATAGATAGATAGATAGATAGATAGATAGATAGATAGATAGATAGATAGATAGATAGATAGATAGATAGATAGATAGATAGATAGATAGATAGATAGATAGATAGATAGATAGATAGATAGATAGATAGATAGATAGATAGATAGATAGATAGATAGATAGATGTTTCCGGAAAAGACAAAAATGTCATAAAATACATGTGCTGACAAAAATTGCATAAAATATTCACTGTAAAGTGACCTGTTGAGTTTTGAAAGGCGCTTATAAATTAAATGTATTATTATTATGATTATTCAGGTATTCCTTTAGCGTAAGTACCTCTAGTGCAGTGGTTCTTAACCTGGCTTCGATCGAACCCTAGGGGTTCGGTGAGTCCACCCCTCAGTTAGACTGCAGTGAGTAGGCACAGTCATTGGAAGAAGGCTTCGGTGAATGAGCATATGAAACTTGTGGGGTTCGGTGCCTCCAACAAGATAACCACTGCTCTAGTGAATATGTAATTCCAATTAGCATAGCTCCATCTAGTGGATATGTCATGCAACTGTCGCCGCTATTGTCGCTTCTATTCTACGTTGTCTTCTATCTTGTGTATGAAAACAACGCTAAAATAGGCAATTCGTTGAAATTGCGTATTATACTCTAAAGTGCCTTATAGTGGAGAAAATACGGTCATTTAGACAATATATATTTTTGGACAAAATTTGATTCACGCAAAACAAAACAATTTGCTGTACATGTTAAGCATTTTAACTCAATCACTGCGAGATGATATGCAAAAACGTGTCCACTCCAGTGCCAAGGTTTTTGTCATTTTTACTCAAATTGCAGGATCCACAGAATATAGAGTTTTAGGACTACATAAACTTTCAATTCAGCGTAAGAAACCTTAGACTCTCTTCTTTCTTTGGAAAAAAATCATTAATTCCTAAGTTATATGGGTCTGGAGTTATCTGAGCTTGAAATGGGGGTGGCTGTACAAAATACAATACATATTGATTTATATAGTGCTTTAACAACAGCTGAAGATGCAACAAAGCGCTAACATGGACAAACGGCAAATGCTACCCCCTCGTGGAATGGAAAAACACTGCCAGAGGTTTGACTAGCACTTGATCTGCACCCCCATGCAAGAAAAAGCAAAATCCGAACTAATTCAGGAATTCACTGCCATTCTCGAATAAATTCGAGAATGACAGTGAATGAGTTAAAAACAAGTTGCTCAGCGAAATTGACCGCATGGAATAGGAAAGAAGTGAGACGTACGCCTCACAATCCAATCGTGTTTTATAGGAGCAACAAAAGTATGCACAGCTGCAAGAGATCATCAAGAAGCTGGATGAAGAGAAGAAACGCGGCGACTCCTTGCTGTACGCTATGATCCCTAAAGCCGTGGCCGACCGTCTCAGGAAAGGAATCACCGCCCTGGAGACGTGCCAGGTACGACGCGACCTTTGCAATGTTTTCCTTTGGGTGAATTTTGTCCATTTTTTGGTGCTTCGTACGTCGCAGTGGTGCTCAGAGGAATTTAGGAATCATTATTTTTTTATCTCAGATTTGATTCCGATCCTATGAGATTTTGATTTGTGTCAGACCGGGGGTATTGGAGTCCGATAATGATAACCTGTAACATGACAAGGTGTCAACCGTCGTTTGGCTTAATCTCATCTGGATTTGGATTTTTGTGACTCAAGAACTTGACTTGGACTTCGAAATCGCAGGAAAGAAGACATCATGACTTTACTGGATACGTTCCAGGTCTTCCCGGATGTGACCATCCTGTTCAGCGACGTGGTCAAATTCAACGAGATCTGCATTCATATTACTCCGATGCAAGTGGTGGACATGCTCAATGAGATCTACATCGTCTTTGATACGCTCAGTGAGAAGCATAACGTCTACAAGGTGGGAATCCTCAAGCTCGCATCTTCAGATAGGATGTCACGCAAGGAAACACGACGACCCTCAAGACGGGTTTCCGGTCTTGTGGGTACAGGTGGAGACCATTCGCGATGCCTACATGGTCGTGGCGGGTGTACCCAACAAGACCACCTTTCACGCGCATCACATCTGTGATATGGCCCTGGACATGTTGAGCTCCATTGACCACCTGAAGGATCCGTCTACTGGGGACAACATCCAGATCCGAGTAGGTGAGTTGGACCGTTTTTGCGTCTGATCACTGTCGGGCGGAAACCTCACATGTCCAAATATCTCAATTTCAAATTTTATGTATGTATGATACAATTGGTCTGTCCTCGGTTTATCTTTGGAAGTCTTGAGAACCGCTTCAGCACAAATCTTTTAATTCTCTTGACGTGTTGTGTATCAAAGGATTAAATTGCTATAAAACTCTATATCTTCACTCCCTCTGCAGGCGTCCACTCCGGAATGGTGGTAGCTGGCGTGGTGGGCCTGAAGATGCCTCGCTATTGTCTCTTTGGTGATACGGTCAACACAGCCTCCAGGATGGAGAGCAATGGTGTGGTGAGTACACTGATATCCATTATGATTAACTCTCGAGCAAGGGTTCTTGAACTGGGGTATTCAGACCTCAGAGGATCCACCAGATGCAACTTCAGGATTTAAAAGCTGCAATTGCGAGGATAAAGATGTACTTCTAATACCCATGTCATTAACTCATTCATTGCCATTCACTAATTTATTTGGGAATTGAAAATATGACAGAGTGCAATTCCCGAATTAGTTATTTTGTTTTTCTTGCTCTGGTGCCGATAGAGCGCTGGCCAGAGCTCTGGTAATGTTTTTCGCTTCCACAAGTGGGCAGCATTTCCCTTTTTTCCATGCTAGCGCTTTGCTCCAGCTTTAGTTGTTGTTAAAGCGCTATACAAACGTATTACGTACGTATTGCATTGTATTTTGGACAGCCGCCCTCATTTCAAGCTCAGATAAGTCTAGACCCATATAATGTAGGAATTAACTTTTTTCTGATGAAAGAAGAGAGTCTAAGGTAACGCTGCATTGAATGTTTATGTGGTCCTAAAACTCAATATTCTGTAGGTCCTGGAACTTTAGTGACAATGACAAAAACCCTGGCACTGGAGTGCACACATTTTTGCACATCATCTGGCAGTAAATCAGTTAAAAATCCCCCCCGCCCCTTTGTTAAACTTTAGCTTCATTATATTCATATCCCTGCAAAAGTACGTTGTATACCGATTTTTTCCCCCTGACAATGAATAGTATCTCATTTTCAAGAAAATATCCTTTTGACCCATATTAATTTATCATATTATTTTGGATAGTTTAGGGCAGGGGTGTCAAAGTCATTTCTTGCCACGGGCCACATTGAAGTTACAGTTTCCTCTCGAGGGCTGTTATGAATTTGGAGAACCCATTAGAATGTTTCATCACCTCCGCATATGACAGAGAACACACAACAAATGAATGAATAACTAGTTTTCAAATCTGAAGTCAAGAATAATGACTGTTATTGTGGTTTACATCCGACAATTTGAAATTTTGGTTCGGATTTTAGCTAGCATCATGGCACTTAACAAGCTTGATTTGCTTTCGTGGATTAAAATGAAATGGCCCGCCAAATAAAATGATTCGGCGGGCAACCAATCAGATTTGGCCCCCAGCCCTTGACACCTGCACTTTTGGGCATTTCGAACATGTTGTGGTCCTTGAAGATATTATCAACAAAACATCTTTGGACCCCAAACATTTAAGAACTCCTGCTATACAAGATTTAAGATGCAAAATGCTATATGTGTGTTATTTGGTTATGCGTGCATGTGTGTGTGTGAGCAGGGTATGCAGATCCACATCAGCCAGACCACCAAAGACCACTTGGAACATGAGCCATACATCATCGAGGAGAGGGGCAAGATATTTGTCAAGGTCAAACCCATTGCGGTCACTCAATCTTGTCAATTCGGCCACTTTTTTTTACGTATATTGTGAATTGTTTTTGCAACCAAGCTATCGCAAAAAATAAAATAAAAAATAAAAAAGCAACAAATACTACAAAATGAAGCCTAGTGGCAGGATGAAGAGAGCATTGACACAAATTAAAATGTAATATCAAAAAACGGAGTTAACGGATCATCTCCAAGCCACCCAATTTCAATGTTGTCAATTAATGTAGAGCAGCCAAATAAAAAAGTGCACTCCCTCTGGTGGTACGGATGAGAATCACTGAATTAAATGTGCGCACAGCTAATCAAACTTTATTTCGACAAAGTGACATTGAATTCAGTGCAAGAAATACAGAACAAAATGCATGAGGGAGATTGTAGCATATACAAGCTTTTAAAAAAACAAGAACTTATTTTATGTTTAGTGCCCGACAATTATTTATTTCAACATTTATTTGAAGCAACATAAACACGTTTTTAAAATTCAAAGTCGAGAAAAGGACAAAATTTATTAACCTTTGTGTATTCATTTTCACGTGCAGATTTTTAGGTTTATGAGACTGTTGTATTTAACTAAGTACAAAATTTCGCAAAAAATAAAAGTAATATAAATAGCTTCCTAAAAAAAATTTTTGCCTTATTTTATTTACAGTGTAATACAATTATTTTTCTAAAAATGTGTTATAATCCATAACAGTAAACATTTTACTTTTCACATAAAGCTGAAATTTATTATTATTATTATTACTACTACTACTACTACTATTATTATTATTATTATTATTATTATTATTATTATTATTAACATCCTTTTTTTAAGTTGAATCCAGTACAAAGAAATTGTATAACATCTTAGAGAATGTTTTTAAATATTCTAAAATTAATTATTGAACTTATTTTAATTGCATGATTTTTCAGAAAATATTTCCGAACCTCATACATTAAAAAAGTGTTAATCTCCCAACCGTGCATCATGGCTTACAATAATATTCAATAAAAAATAAAAAATAATCTAAAAAAAAATGAAGAAAATATAATATCATAATAATTCATTTTTCGACTACGCCGTGGTTGCGCTATGTGGTAGAAAATTCATTGCTTTCGATGTTCCACTCATTTATTTGCCATGATGCCATACGATCTGTTCACCTATGCTGATTTACGGTGTACCACAGGGTAAAGGCTACATGAAGACATACTGGCTCAAGGGAAAGAAAGATCTTTCCTTCAAGACTCCGGCGGAGTTGCGCTACAGCAGCGAACAGAAGGACTCAGAAGACAAAAGCTCCAACGGGTATCCTAAATTCTTTTTGAACTCTTTTTTTTTTCCACGCACTGCGGTCACGGCAGTGTCCAGGTGATCATGTGATCAGGTTACGGGTTGTCATTGGTGCATGAAAGGGTTAAATAAGACCAATTTTGTCATGCCGTGAACCGGTTTGACGTAAAAGACATCATTAAGAAAGAAAAAGAAAAACATAAGTTGCTATTATGCTAATTGTCATTGTAATTAGTTTAAGGTCTCCTTTTGTGTTCCGTCGCATGCTAACATGCCGGGAAACGGCATGTAGTCAGGTTACTTCAAAATAAATAAATAAATAAATAAATAAATAAATAATGCTGATGATAAACACATAAATAAACATAAATAAATAAATAGATGAATACAATACAATACATATTGATTGTAATATAAATAAATGATAAATAAATAGATGATAGTTAATAAATAAATAAATAAATAAATATATAAATAAAATAATTTTTTATAAATAAATAGTTAAAGAAATAAACAAATCAATAATTATAATACAGTATTGATTTATATATAAATACACGATAAATAAATAATGATAGTAAATAAATAAATAACTATTTTTTTTAAATAAATAGTTAAAGAAATAAACAAATCAATAATTATACTACAATAAATATCGATTTATATATAAATAAGTGATACATAAACAGAGAATAGTAGTAAATAAATTATTTAAATAAATAATAATAATTAATAAAAAAATAATAAAAGTAAATAAACAAAGAAATGGATAACTAAATAAATACGTATTGATTTAGATATAAATAAATGATAACTACATAGATAAATAGATGAATAGATAAAATAAATGATAAATAGATAATGATAGTAAATAAATAAACAAACAAATAAATTGATAAATAAATACATATTGATTTATATATGAATAAATAAATGCGAAATAAAAATAGATGATACTAAATAAACAAAAAAACAAACAAATAAATACAGTACATGGACAAATAAATAAATGAAGTTATTTAAATAAATAGTTAAACAAATATGTAGATAGATATTAATACATACATACATAAATACACACATAAATAAATAAATAAATAAATAAATAAATAAATGTTAGCTGCTCCGTGTTGCTATTAGCATAGCAGCATGACAGCAAATTATTTATTGTCTGCCAAATAAATGAGTTAATATTAGGAGTTGAAAAGCGATCCAAAGTAGTCTACGTGAGGAGTGATCGGGTAAGAAAATGAGAATAGTCTTGACCTTCATTCAACAACCAGCCTGATCTCGCTAGGGACATTTTTGTTAAAAAATGTCACATTTTACGATATACTAACTTTAAATCAAACCTTGCACGAATGTATTTATTAGTTCCGCCAGCCCCAACGCCAAGCACATGTCATCCAGCCAGCCCATCAGCGGCGGTGAAGAGCAAGCAGAGGGCAAGCCGAGCCCCAGCGACCTCCCTCAGGATACCCTGCCTCTTCCCGAGGGCACCATCGACCCCATGGACGCATCGGGAGATCTCCAAGACAAATCCAAAAAGACAAAGAACAACAAAGGCGGCAAGGCTGAAGCGGGCCTGGGAAACACGGCATCGGAACTGGTGCCGCCCATCGACGATTCCGAACACCCGGGGCCGATTCTCAACATGAAGAGGAACAGCTTCAGGCAGCAGTACGCCAAGTTGCCCGCCAACCTGCCCATAAAAAGTGCCTCGTGTACCCTCCTGTGAGAACCGCGGCGCCGCCCCGTTATCACAATGTCATAAAGTCATGACAACAGGACCCCGTGATGTCATCGCGCTGTGACAGGGAGAAACAGAGTGATAGATGGAAAGCCTTTGGGGCTTTTTTTATTATTATTTTTTATTATTTTATTTTCCCCCCATTCCAATAATATTCAGTGTAAGGTTCACGTAGCAGTTTTTTTCATTTTCCTCATTCGCAAGACAATCAACACAACAGCAGAACAACTTGAGCCCAAGGTAAAAAGAACAAGTGGTTCTCCACTTGAAAGGTATTGCAGTTTTCTTTCTGAAGCACATTTCATACACACAACTTAGCATCACAATCACACATAATTACTACTCTGATAGTTTTGCTGATGTTGTCATCTTTTTTTTGTTACTTTAAATGATGATGCCAACAATGTAGTGTTTGATGTTCAAAGTAGACAAAATGAAAACTATGACGGTTTTGTTGAGTGAAATATGTATTTTACTTGTTATCGTCTTCATATAAAGATGGATGTACAGCCACTTGAAACGTGTGTTGCCATAATTTCGTACCCATAGGCTACATTAGAAACTTATAAAAAAAGCAATTACAAAAAACAAACAGTGCTTAAAATGTTTCTAATCGTGTATTCAAATGTTTTTATTGTGTACAAAGAATTACAGTTCTTGAAATAAGGTCACCTTTAGGATATACGTTAAACCGTTTTGTTGTTTTTTTTTGTTTTTATTATGAAATAAAACTTAATAAAAAATTATGGTTGGTCAAAATGCTAAATGATTCAATCATAACTGGGGAAACGAGTAGCCACAGATAATGGTAAAACTTTTCAACTACAGAATTTGGCTTCCATGAGTAACACTTCAATTTGCTGTCACACAACCGGACACAATTATTTTATACTAACACAAATGACAAATAATAATAATAATGTTGAGTGTACTCACCAAAACTGTAAATTGTTTGTAGACGAACTCCTTCCATGTCTTTAGCGGGCTCAGCTTGGTATGGTCAAAGCTAACTGTCGTTGTTGCCGCCTTGGAAACGGCAAATAAATCTAAATTGAAACAATCTAACCAAATGCAAGCAAGCGTTGTGTAGCATATACTACACGTTGTTCTCACATTGTCCATTTTTTAAATACCCGTTGAAAATGAAACAAGCTCGTTCAATCATGACTCAACATTGCTCTTCACCACCATGTTTGACATTCGAGTGTCTCCGAATCAACCAATCAGAAAACAGAAAAAATAATGACGTACCCAAACCCCTCCCGTTGGCTGCTGATTGAAACTGAAATTTAATTGGCTGAGACTGGTGTTTATAATAAAAAACAAAAAAAATACCCACAATGATTTTACATACACGACGGTTCTCTTTTTAATTATTACAAACAAAAAAGGCGCTACATACCCAGCTAACGTGTGCACTGAGCTTCTTATTTTAAACGTTTTTGACGATTTAAAAATTGTAACGTCCGGCGCTTGTTATCGTGTAATTTGAGGGTTGGGCTAGTCAAATGAGCATGACGTCCACGGGAAAGGGCGGAGCTTACAACAAACAGTCCGTTTGAGTTGGGAGAGAATGGGCGTGAGTTTTGGCCAACAGCAACTCCTGTAGATGTTGCTATTTTTTTATTTTTTTTGTTTATTAAAAGACTGACCCACTTTACCCACGAAGGTGCGCGTCCTTTATTAATAATAATAGTAAACAATAATAATAATACATCATAATAATACATTTAATTTATAAGTGCCTTTCAAAACTGTCAAGGTCACTTTACAGTCACAGGATAGGTTTTCCTGTGGGTGAGCAGTGGCAGCCACACGCGCCAGTGTTCACTCAACCTGAAAGTAAATAGAAAGCTAGCTAGCGAGCTAGTAGATAACAAATAGATAGCCAACAGATAGCTCACTAGATAGCTAGCATGCTAGATAGCTATATATCTATATAGCTAGCTAGATATATGGCTATATAGCTAGCTAGATAGATAGATAGCTAATACACTGAATGTCACTAAAATACACAGATAAAAAGCTAGCTATCAAGCTAGTAGATAGCTCATCGATAGCCAACAGATAGCTCGCTAGATAGCTAGCCACCTAGAAAGCTATATAGCTAGCTAGCTAGTTAGTGAGCTAATACACTGAATGTCACTAAAATACACAGATAGAAAGCTAGCGAGCCAACTAGTAGATAGCTAATAGATAGCCAACAGATAGCTCACTAGATAGCTAGGCACCGAGATAGCTATATAGCTAGCTAGATAAATAGTTTATTACGCTGAGGGACATTATAAATATTGGACGTCATACACTCCAGCAGAGATTCGCCAATGTGATTAAAGTGCATGGTAGCATTTTACACCAGCGCACACGAAAACACATCCAGATAATGTTGATTTTGCCGCCCGCCCGCTGATGTTTCCTCGTGAGATGTCATTACGCGATACGCGAGGAAGCCGACAGGAAACCACTTAAGCACTACTTCCTGCCTGTTGCCCTAGCAACCGGCCTCCTTCTGCTGCGGTCCAGCCACTCATTCATTTTGACTCGGCGAGACAAAGAGGCAGGTGTGCTCGGTTGGGGGGGCCTCGATGGGCATGAACCCTCCGGGCTCCCAGTGCAGCAGCTGGAATGTAGAGGCACCGCCATCATCAACATCTGGCAGCAATTAACGTGTTGGTGGGAGGTGAGGGGGGGGGGGGTAAATGGTCCCAGTGTCCACACACCTGAATGTTATTCATACACAGTCACCAAGGTAATGTTTACAGAAGTGAAGTGTTTAAATAATCATAACAGAGTAGTAGATTTGTTAACAAATATCATGGCTTAGTACTATTTATATTTTTAGAATTATAAAGCATGGCTGTGTGCTACAAAAACACTGATTTGACTTCAGCCGACAACCATCTTCTGATGCGATTAATCGAACGTGGTACTTTGTCAATTTCTGGCATACATGAGCTTTGGGAGTTCCACTGTTTGAGAATTATACAATGCAATACAATACATGCTAATTTATATATTTATATAGCGCTTTCACAACAGCTGCAGCTGTAACAAAGCGTTTCACATAATAGTCAACACAAAGCAAAATAATAAACAACAGAAACATATGACTGAACGACCATTTTTCTAAAAGAAAATCTTTTGACAAATACTATCTTATATGGGAAAAAAACTACAACTAATACCGAAACAAATACAATTAAACTAATAACATGTTTTTAATAAAATGAAAATAAATCAACATTTACAAACCTGTTCTAAAAACTAAATTAAAAAGTGACTAAATCGACAACAAAACTAAATTAAAAGTATCGTGAGAATAAAAAATCCCGACTATTTTAACCGTGCTTCACACAAGCAAGGTTAATATTCACTCAAATTTTCATTCGGGATCCAAAGCAAAATAAAAAAAATACAAATACCGTATTTTCTGTTCTATAAGGCGCACCTAAAAGTTTTTTTTTTTCAAAAGCTGACCATGCGCCTCATAATCCGGTGCGCCTTATGTATGGAAACATTTTAAAATACAGTGATACCTCAGTTTACGAATGCTTTAGCTCACGAACTTTTCGCTTCACGAACATTAAATTTGCGAGAATACAATCTTGGCAGGCGGACTAGTTTTCGGCGGATGAACACCAAATCACATGGTTGAACAGCGCCTTGGTTGCTGGCAGACGAGTTTTCGTCACCTCCTTTCTTTCAGTGCAGACGTGGTTTGTTATCAAGTGGAGTACTTTTGCTATTATGGGACACGAAAAAGACCCCACCACAGGCTGGTGTTGAGCGGAAGAGGACACAAAACTAAATCACGGTCGAGCAGAAGGAGCTCACCGAGAAACACAAACGAGGTGTGCGTTTGTGTGACTTAGCATCCCAGTAACGGTATGCTAAGTCGACCATTGCTACATGTGGCTAAGGGTGTTTCTGTGTTGTCCAACCAACGGTCTCAGGCAATAGAAGGGGTTGAAAAACGTCTGTTGATTTGGATTAACAAAAAGCAGCTAGCAGGGGACAGTGTGAATGAGGCTATTATCGCCAAACTACATGAACGACCATCACAAAGGTAAATAAAATGACTTAATTATACAGTACAGTTCATTTATTTAATTACAATACAATAGCAAATTTATTATACATAAAATAATGTATATTTTGTGTAGTTTTAAAGCTTATTTAGTAGAAATTTGTTTTATGTGGACCTGGAAATGGATTATTCTCATTTTTAACTGTATCCTATGGGAAATTAATGTTTGGAAGACACACTTTTCGACTTACACACACTTTCTGGAAACCAATTGAGTTCATAAGCTGAGGTAACACTGTATGTCATTCGTTGAAGGTGCGCCTTAAATTCCGGAAAATACGGTACAGTAAAATGAAAAAAAAGAAAAATCAAAAGCGACAGATTGTGCCTAAAAAAACAAACCCCGTTCATGGCATGTCCACATTTTGCTTTTCTGCCTTGAATAAAAGCGAGAACCTGAATACAGCACTGTCACTGTCAACCGCATTCCAGGCAAGGTGAACACACACACACACACACACACACACACACACACACACACACACACACACACACACACACACACACACACACACACACACACACACACACACACACACACACACACACACACACACACACACACACACACAAAGGTCTAAGCCGCTCCCCTTTCAGGCTGTTGCATCTCTGGCTTACATTCTTTGTCTTTTCACTTGTCAGGACAAGCAGACTTTGACAACGTCAGCAGTCGGAGCTTTGATTGCGGGGACGCTGCAACTTTTACAAGTCAATCTATGAGCAGCCAGTGAGAGAGAGAGACACACTTTACACTCACACACTTGACCGCTGAGGGGTGTGTCGATGCATGTTGAGTTCCTCAAGGAAGTACAAGTCGTCAGTATCGCAAGACGGAGTGCCGAGAAAACAGGGCCGCTGTTTTCGCAAACATGAAGTGTTAAAGTCACGCCGCTTTCCTTGTTGTCGTCACCCTCCACCGGATCAACCGCGACAGGTAAGGCCGCCACTCGTCAGCGTTCCGCCCGGTTAAAACTTACCACTTTGAAGAACTAAAAACCAAATGGACTACAGTGATACCTTGGCTTACGAACTTAATTGGTTCCCAGAAAGTGTGTAAGGTGAAAAGTGTGTATCCCAAAAATTAATTTCCCATAGAAAACCATTAAAATGACAATAATCCGTTCCCAAGTCCCCATAAAACGTAATTTTCTACTTTCTAATTTCCTAAGCCTTAAAACTACACAAAATATACCTTATTTTATGTACAATAAATTTGCTACGGTATTATAATTAAAGAAATAAACTGTACTATATAATAAAGTCATTGTATTTACCTTTGTGATGGTCATTGATGGCTTGATGGAATGGAGTGGCCGATTTCATCTGCATTAAACACTTGATGAGGAACGTAACCTTCTTTCACCATCTTGAGGAATGATCCCTTGTAGGTGCTTTCTCTGTGATAATTCTATCTAGTTCCTCATCAATTGTGTTCTGTTTAGCTGAGTTGATAGCTTTTTGCAGCAAGTGTACAGATGGCTTGTGCGGGTTATTTGTGGAGCCAGATTGATGGGATATTCTAACCTTGCAGTCTAAACTCAGCCTTTGAACTATCAAAGTTGAAACTCTCACTGTCGTCTGCCGGTCTCTTTAATGTTAAAACCACCCCCCCCCCCACACTGCTGCGTTCTTGACCAATCACGTGGCTTTAACCGAAGACTGGGGGCGGGGAATAGAGGACAAAAACAGTCGGCTGCCATTTTGTTGTTGGAAGAACGGGCTCATTCGCGAATGACACATCACTCATTGAGGAAGCTCTGTGTAGTTTGTATGCCAAGGTAAAGTTCGTATGCCAAGGTAAAATTTTCATAAATGTAACGTTCGTAAACCTAAAGGTTCATAAGCCAAGGGGTTCGTAAGACGAAGTATCACTGTATTTTCCACAACCCCTCCGATCCCCTTCACACACATGCGGTTGCTCGCGGCGAGACTGTGCGCTTCCTCATCCACGTTGATCTTATTGGATACGAGATGCCGAGAGACGATGGCGGCGTCGTCCCAACTGTCAGCTGTCAGTTTCGCTTCCCGTCCAAGGGGTGTGGCCTGAGGGGGCCGTGGCGGGCTTGAGCAACGACCACTTGAGCAACGGCGCAATCTCCGCTGGGCAATTTCGACATAGCTTCAAGTCAGGTCGCTTTGAGGAAGCGGTCGTGATTGGTCAAGAGCGCAGCAGTGAGGGGGGGGGGGGGTTAACATTAAAGAGACAGGCAGACGACAGAGAGAGTGATAAAATAGATAGAAAACAGTGAAATTTGGACTCATTTCAACGTTGATAGTTCAAAAGCAGAATGTAGACTGCAAGGTTAAAATACCGCATCAATCAGGCTCCACAAATAACCCGTACAAGCCATCTGTACACTTGATGCAAAAAGCTATCAACCCAGCTAAACAGAACACAATTGATGAGGAACTAGATACAATTATCACAGAGAAAGCACCTACAAGGGATCATTCCTCAAGATGGGGAAAGAAGAAGGCTACGTTCCTCATCAAGTGTTTCATGCTGAGGAAACCGGCCACCCCATTCCATCAAGCCATCAACGACCATCACAAAGTTTATTTCTTTAATTATAATACCATAGCACATTTATTATACATAAAACAATGTATATTTTGTGTAGTTTTAAGGCTTATAAAATTAGAAAGTAGAAATGTATGTTTTATGGGGACTTGGGAACGGATTATTCTCATTTTATTGGTTTCCGATGGTAAATTATTTTTTGGGATACACACTTTTCGCCTTACACACTGTCTGTGAACCAATTAAGTCTCTAAACCAAGGTATCACTACTTGCATGCTCTTCATGAAAATACTGTTCTGGATTAATAAAAACAAACTAAATAAATAAATAGCTTTGCACAATTACGCACAGTTTGAACATTTAATTTAGTAATTCTCCCCTGGTGGTGTCAAACTGAAGGGCCATGAGCTAAATTTGGTCTTCCATATCATTTTATGTCTTTCACCCCCTACCCCCAATAAAAAAATAGCGATAGATAATGAGAGCCACATGCAAAGTGTCAATTGTTATATAGTGGCGTGTCGGACAGCAAAACGATTAATCTGCTACATTGACTGGCTCAAATATATAGTAAATAAATAAATAAGTAGATAAATAATTAGCGAGCTATCTAGCTAGCTATCTATCTATCAGTCTATCAATCTAGATAGCTAGCTAACTAGCTATCGAGATTGATAGGTAGCTAAATAACTAACTAGCTAGCTATTAGTTTTCATTAGTGTGTCTCTAGTGGTTATCACTATCTATCTATCTATCTATCTATCTATCTATCTATCTATCTATCTATTTATTTAGCTATATAGAGATCTATTCATCTAGATAGCTACATATCTAGATATCCTGATTGATGGGATATTTTAACCTTAGCTAGATATCTAGCTATCTATAGTAATAGATAGCTAAATACATAACTAGCTAGCTATTAAATTTCATTAGTGTGTCTAGTCATAATAATAATAATAATAATAATAATAATAATAATAATAATAATAATAATAATCCATTTTATTACTACTGGGATTACACATACAAAAAAAACACACCAATCACAACAAAAGAGGACTTCTTTCTTTGCACTTGTAAACATCATGTAGATGTTTTGTGGTCCATGTAGATAAATAAACAAACAAACAAATAAATAAATAAATAGCTACCGAGTTACCTTGATTTTTTTAAGTGTAATCCCAGCAATAACCACTCGAGACACTAGTGAAAACTAATAGCTAGCTATTTATTTATTTACATATCTATCAATCTATCAATTTATCAATCTAGATAAATAAATAAATAAATAAATACATAAATAAATAAAAGATCTGGAAGCCTTTTTACTTGCTGTAGGTTTAAAAATTAGGATTGAAGAGGAATTGACTTTCAATCATTTTTATACCGTACTTTCTGTTTTCAATATTCTTTTTTTTTAGTCAAAAATACTAAAATAAGTGTCCTTGAGAGCTTTGAAAGGCGCTTAAAATGTAATGTATTATTATTAATATTCTAATGTGAAATTCAGTAGTGTATCTCTAGTGGTCATTACTGGGATTACACATAAAAATAACACCAATAACACCAAAATAGGACTTTTTAATTGAGTAATTTTTTTGTGGTCCAGATTGAAGAGCTTTTTTTGTATTATTCTAATGATTTTTTTAAAGGGGGTTTCTTCTTTCAAAAAAGACCTCAGGGGGTCATTTGAGGAGTCAAGAGTTCATTCGTTGGTGAAGGTGAGATTTGTCATGTTTTGATGTTTTTTTTAATCAAGAAGAATTTATTTAAGATTATAATTGGAGGACATTTTCAAATTGTTCTTCTGCGAGGGAATTTCTTGTGGATATTTTTTTCTAAATGTGTGGATTCCAGATACGTGCTTGAAATATCTACTGTGTATATTGTAGTGCTGATGACATGTGAAGCAAACAGGCGTGGGCTTGCCTCAGCTATGTCACTCGCCTCCACAACTTGCCAGCACAGGCAATAATTTGCACACAACAGCTTCATACATTTGAAATGGTTCGACTAAGTTGTGAACTTGGGAGTCCAGCAGAAAACCCGTACTTGTGGTTGTGGATTTGGACCTGTCAATCAAAATAGGGAGTGGTCTAGTTGGATAATAGAAATTGCTGTTGTTGTTGTTTTTTTTTGCAATATAGGCTAAAAAAAACAAGCATTGAGTCCCAATGACCTCTCCTGGGTGTTTATGTGTGTTGGATGCAAAGTATGCTAAACAATCGCGGTGAAGGGTAAAAAAGCCTCATGAGGTATACGTTGGTGCCGTTTTTCCCATTAGGTTTCACTAGTCGGTATGACAAAACAAGCAAACAAACATTTCCTGTGGGAACTATGTTGGATGGAGTTGAGGATCTTTGCCCAAAAACATTGCTTTGGCGCTATATAGTGTCCTTGAGAGTTTTGAAAAGTGCTTAGAAATTAAATGTATTATTATTATTATTACCGTACAATAGCTATCTGGCTGGCTAGCTATATAGCTGGCTAGCTATTAGCTATCTATTGGCTCGCTAGCTAGCTTTCTGTCTATTTGTCTTACTAATCTATTTGAGTTACTTCCGGGTTGAGTGAACGCTGGCGTGTGGCTGTCGCTGCTCACCCACAGAAAAACTTATCCTGTGACTGTAAAGTGACCTTGAGAGTTTTGAAAGGCGCTTAGAAATAAAATGTATTATTATTATTATTATTATTATTATTATTATTATTATTATTATTTTGGTGCCAAGGAATTATTTCAAGGTGAGGTTAGGAGCTTCATTTAAGCAAAAGTAGTGCTTCTTGTGGCATCTTGGTGTAAAGGAACTATAGTGAATTGAGTTGAGGAGCTTCTATTAGGCAAAGGGAGTATTTTTCGTGTTGTGTTGGTGGCAAGGAAGTATTTTGAAGTGAGTGGAGGAGCTCCATTTTGGATACTTAACTCATTCGCTGCCATTCCCGAATTTATTCGGGAATTGAAAAGTGTGATGTGGAGCGCTGTTCACGAATTTGTTCGGGTTTTGGGTTTTTTTCTTGCGCAGGTGCTGATAAAGCGCTGGTCAGACCTCTGCCAATGTTTTTTTTCCCCTTTGCATTTTGTCTATGTTCCTGCTTTGTTACAGCTTCGGCTATTGTTAAAGCGCTATATAAGTCAATATGTATTGTATTTTGTACAGCCGCCCCCATTTCAAGATCAGATAACTCCAGATCCATATAATTTAGGAATTTTTTTTTTTTTCCTGATAAAGAAGAGAGTCTTAAGGTTTCTTACACTGAAGTGTATGTTTTTGTAGTCCTAAAACTCAATATTCTGTGGGCCCTGCAATTTGAGTGAAAATGACAAAAACCCTGGCAGTGGAGTGGACACATTTTTATGCACATGGTCTGGCAGTGAATGACTTAAAATTGATTTACACAACTTGCTTGAAGCGAGACAATTCTGATGTTTGGTGGGAAAGGAAAGGTGTCCTGTTAGCTATAGATGCTAACACTGCTAACACGCAGCTTTACGTCTTTGTTTTAAGATATGCTAAATCCAGAATGGTGATCACGGTCCTAGAAACTACACAAGATTTTATCCGTAGACCGATACAGAGATAGGCGCAGTGTACGCATGTTGTTTGTTCCACACTTCCTGCGTCGTTGTTGTCGTGTTTCACTTGGCAAGCAGCAGTGAGAATGTCGCCTTTCCTCATGCCAGCATGACTATTGGGATGATTATGTTTGTCATATACTATTAAAACCTGACCGATTACATGGGGCGTCTCCAGTGACGAACTTCTACAAGGTCAAGTTAAAATATAAAATAAAATAAAAAAAGAAACAACAATAATTTGAGAAACCTCATCAAAATATGTTTTTTAATCCTTTTTTTTATTTTCTAATTTTTTTCCGTTTTTTTTTTCCTTTGCTCACATTTTCCCCCCTCACAAAAAAATCCAACATTTGTATAGTTTTAATAATTTTTTTTAATATTTTGAAATATGGTATTTTGGCTATGGCACAGGTATTTATTTTTGAGTTGGTTACGTTATTAATTAATAATAATAATAATAATAATAATAATAATAAATACATATCATTTATAAGCGCTTTTCGACACTCTTAAGGTCGCTTTACAGTCAGGGGATAAGTTTTTCTGTGGGTGAGTAATGGCAGCCACACACGGCAGCGTTCACTCAACCCGGAATAACTCGAAAAGATAGAAAGCTAGCTAGCTAGCTAATAGAATGCTAGATAGCTAATAGATAGCTAGCTAACTAGATATCTAATATGTTTCCTGACTCAAATATAGCTAGCTAGCTAGATTGCGAATAGTTAGGTCTCTAGCAGGCTAGATAGCTAAAAGCTAGCTAGGTAGATAGAGAGCTAATATGTTTCCTGACATGACTTGAAGATTGCATCGGTAATTTAACTTTATCAATTGACCTTAATTTATTAACTCATTCATTAACCCGTTCACTGTTATTCCCGAATTTATTTGGGAATTGAAAATATGATAAAGCGTGTAAAGTACCGATAAAGCACTGGTCAGACCTCTGGCAATGTTTTTAAAGTGAGTGGAGGGGGCAGCATTTGCCTTTTGTACAGCCGCCCCCATTTCAAGCTCAGATAACTGCAGACCCAGATAACTTAGGAATTAACATTTTTTTTTCCTGATGAAAGAAGAGAGTCTAAGCTTTTTAACGCTGTATTGAATGTTTATATAGTCCTAAAATTCAACATTCTGTGGGTCTTGCAATTTGAGTGAAAATGACAAAAACCCTGGCACTTGAGTGGACACATTTTTGCACATCGTCTTCCAATGAATTGGTTAATTAATTAACCGAGCAGTCATCACAGTTGAGATTCACTGAACGAAATAAATACAATACAATACAGTACATATTGATTTACATATAGCACTTTAACAACAGCTGAAGCTGGAACAAAGCGCTTAACATGAATCATCATGTCATTCCCAGACAACCATGGACCACTTCAGCTCGAGGGACACGGCCTTAAAGGTCCAGAAAAAGATCCTGAGCAGCATGGCCACCAAGACCTCCGTCCAGATGTTCATCGACGACACCACCAGCGAGATCTTGGATGAGCTCTACCGCGTCTCCAAAGAATATTCGGGCAACAAGACCGAGGCCCATAAAGTGGTCAAGGACCTCATCAAGATTGCCGTGAAGATCGGCCTCCTGTTTCGCAACAACCGCTTTAGCACCGAGGAGCTCATCTTAGCCCAGGACTTCAAAAAGAAGCTGCACCAGGGCGCCATGACTGCCATTAGCTTCTACGAGGTACACACTTGCTATCTTATCCGAAAACGAAATTCTAAATCTCAAAGCGGATAATCGACGGAGAAAAGTAACGATCATGTACGGCGTTCCGACAGGTGGACTTCACCTTCGACAAGACGGTAATGTCGGAGCTCCTGACAGGATGCAGGGACCTCCTCCTGCGACTGGTCAACAGCCACCTGACGCCAAAGTCCCACGGGCGCATCAACCACGTGTTCAACCATTACGCCGACCCCCAGTTGCTCACTCGACTATACCAGCCCGACGGGCCCTTCCGAGACAACCTGGAGCACATCTGCAAGGGACTGAACAAGCTACTGGAGGACGGGACAATTTGATGGCGCCCCCAATGCCCACCCTGAGCACCCTTGGGACCACACTGACACTCCATACTTGACACTGTCCTGCTGCTGAGAGAGAAAATATTAAGGAGGGAGGCCAAGCCAAGCGCTGTACTTGGGAACAAAACTGCAGAGATATTTTTTTCTTTTGTTGTGAGGCGCTGTCATGACAAGTCAAATAAGAAGTGCTTCACAGTATTTGAAAATGATTCATGGAGACGCCGATGTTTACAGTAATCCCTCGTTTTTTTGCGGTTAACTCATTCACTGCCAGACTTTTTACCGTAACACCGGTCAATGGCAAATTAAATGAGAAAGAACTATGTGTCCATAATCAATATATTGACACTGATTAAAAAAAATCCCTCGTACAAAAGATTTTTTTATATACAGTAAAGTCTCGTTATATCGATATTCAAGGGAGTCGGAAAAAATATCGATATAACTGGGACTATCGATATATCCGACCCTGTTTGCATGTAATTTTCTCCGTGCGTGCATAGAAATAGTATCGATATAACCGGGACTATCGATATATCCGATATCGATATAACGAGACTTTACTGTATTAAATTTGATCACTAAAAACTTGCCAGTTTTTTTTTTTTAACTCATTCACTGCCAGACGTGCAAAAATGTGTCCACTCCAGTGCCAGGGTTTTTGTCATTGTCACTTGAATTCCACAGAATATTGAGTTTTAGGACAACATAAACGTTCAATACTGCGTGAGAAAGCGTAGACTCTCTTCTTTCATAAAAAAACAAACAAACCAAATAAAAAAAAAAAACAGTTAATTCCTAAATTATATGGGTCTGGAGTTATATGATCTTGAAATGAGGGTGGCTGTCCAAAATACAACGCAATACATAAATATTGGTTTATATAGCGCTTTAACATGCTAATACTGGTTAGCACAGTTAGGGATTTATGGCGTCCTGTCCGTAGGATACCAAACACGTGAACAATAGATACTGACCAGCTAGCTATTAGCTATATAGTGATATAGCTGGCTGGCTGGCCGTCTAGCGAGCTTGTTATTAGATATCTGTTGGCTTATTATCTATTTGAGTTACTTCCGGGTTGAGTGAACGCTGGCGTGTGTGGCTGCCGCTGCTCAACTGCAGAAAAACTTATCCTGTGACTGTAAAGCGACCTTGAGTTTTTGAAAGGTGCTTATAAATGAAATGGATTATTATTATTATTATTATTTAACAACAGCTGAAGCTGGAACAAAGCGCTAACATGGAAAAAGGGGTAAATGCTGCCCCTTATGGAAAAGAAAAAAAAACATTTCGGTAAGGGCACTCTACGTCATCTTTTCAATTCCCGAATACATTTGTGAATGGCAGTGAATGAGTTAATGGGGACCACGACCACCTTCCATAATAATAACTCACGTGACAAGATTGAGGGGGGTGCACAGCCAATCGCAATGGCTTTAAACTATGAGCTGTCATGCTATCATCCTGTCATCATGAATTATAATTAAATAAGCCACAAATTCAGTGGCGTTTCTTCGCCATTGCGCCTTAAATCGCAGATTTCTTCCAAAGACAATATGAATCGCATTGAATCGTGACGTCAGCACTGGGAACAATCAAGCGACAGCCATGTACAAAACCTCGGAGTTATTCTGCATTTTTTTTTATTCTAAACGATTTTTTTTCTTTGAAAAAGAAACATCTACGATGCACTGAAATTGCAATAAGTGAACCACGAAAGAACGAGATTACTGTCATGGAAAGAGGAAGAGGCAGTCTGCTGACACAATGCTGCCCCCTGGTGGCCATGACGATGTGGAAGCGTCCAAAAAAAAAAAAAATCACAAAAAAATAAAACAGCCAATATGAAATATAAAAATGATGACGATCAGAATAAAAAGGCTTGACTGTGGTGTGGGCTCTGCATTTAATTAGCTGTTTATTCATCCATATTCAACACTGCTTATCCCGTGCAATAATCCACGCAGGGTTGCATATTAATGAATCAAATCAGTACTGTACTTTTTTTAAATTAATTAATTATTGATGTAAGTAAAATTGTTAAAAAAGTTAAAACACAATTAATCACATTAAATCATCACAAAATCGTTATCATATTTATTAAATCGCTCAATAGTGTGCATTAGATGATAAAATGCATAAGTAAAATAGATGTATCTTTTTAAAAAAATTGCACGCAGTCATTTATGAACAAAAAATAATCATTTTCCCCCAAATGTTTCTCTATTTTTTTTTTAATACATAAAAGAGTGACCTTGAGAGTTTTGAAAGGTGTTTATGAATGAATTGTATTATTATTATTATTATTATTATATATTATAGATTGGATTTGCCTTTATTAGTCTCGCAGTGGAGAAATTTACATTTCACAGCAGCAAAGTTATGAAAGGAATTAAAGTACCATTATATTATAATTATTATATTATTATATTATTATTATATTATTATTCATTAATCAAGATGTATGGTATTGTATTTAAGAAATTGTACTGATAATTAAACTAAATAGATTAAATCAGGCATAAATAAATATATTTTAATGAATCAAATCAAATGCATGACCACATTTGTTACACCAATAAAAAAAAATCATGTTAAAAATGTTTAATAAACTCGACAAAACTTCTTAGCACGATGATGCTAATTAGCATGACATCCTAACCTCCAGTGTCTAGTAAGAATGAAGCTAAATTCCGTGCATAAGTTAATAAACCTGGGAACAATATTGCCTGTTGTTGCAAGTTGGGCTTGTGAGGCTGCTTCACACACACACACGCACACACACACACACACAAACACACACATATACACACACACACACACACGCCTCCTGACCGCCTACATGTGACTTGCCTCCATGTGACATGTCACACGCAGTCCATATATAGCACCACGATCGGGATAAAATAAGTGTTCAAAATGTATTTCAAAGCATACCGAGCTCAGTGTCAGTCACACCACGTTAGCGTAGTCGCTTCACAACTCAAACATGTCGTCCTCTCGCTCCCTCAGCTTCATTGTCAGCTTGGTGGTGATGGGCGGCACCGCCGCCGCCCGTTGACCCCTGCTCGGAGGTGAGCGCAGACGTTCGGTCAACCTGCTGGAGCAAATCGTTTCCAGGTCAGCTATCCTGAGAGAGGGAAGACAAAGAGAGGAAATAGCAGTGTCTGAAATAACGTCTGCCCGGACACCCGGGGCGTGCAACTGTTACGTCGGGCGTACAACTTACAAAACGTCACCACGCGGGTGGCCGACAACTTCTTCAAGGAAAAAATAAAATAAAAAAATCGAAAGATCAAACATTTGCTTTATTCAATAAAGCAAACATTTGAACGAAGATTTCGAAATCTTCGGTTTGGAAATTTTGGTTCGTTTTACATACTCGGCACGGCAGCCAATCAGAAGCCTGCTTCGTGCTTCGGGACTTTCCCGAGCGTTATGAGGTCGTGCATTTGCATATCATTTTCCAAAGTAGATGTACAGAACCTCAGCCCCAGAAGAAAGATTCAAAAGAAGCTTACAACATTTATAACGCTACAAAACGTAAACTTACATTATCCTGAGACTGTAAAGTGTCCTTGAGAGTTTGGAAAGGCGATTAGAAAGTAATGTATCATTATTCTTATTAAAAGCATCGTGGAAAGAGGAGTTCACATGGCTTGTAGCAGACGACGCAACGCAAACATTGCGTTGTGCAACATGATGAACAGTGTTTGGACAAACGACAACTGGAGCAAAATCATCAGCAAGGGATATTTACGATAAATTAAGCAAGGGAGCATTTGTGGTAGGTACATCCTTCATTAAAAAAAATTCTTAATACTTTGCAACAAATGTTTTTTTTTTTTGCGATTAGTCGTCTTATTGTGTTTTAAGTTGTGAAAAATGGGGCAAGCAACTTTATGGCAAGCAACTTTTCAGAGTTGTCTGCACTGGTGTCTGCTAACTTTTTGTCATGAGTTTCAGACACTGGAAATAGATTGATCAAATATTGGCCTTTGAGTTCACATCCGTATCATGGTTATATTGAATAGGTTATTTTGGGCTCTTACCGCCTGTAGAAAGGCAGCTAGACCAACCGACTGACAAATACAGTAAAGTCTCGTTATATCGATATTCAAGGGAGTCCGAAAAAATATCGATATAACCGGGACTATCAATATATCCGACCCTGTTTGCATGTAATTTTCTCCGTGCGTGCATAGAAATAGTATCGATATAACCGGAACTATCGATATATCCGATATCGATATAACGAGACTTTACTGTACTCCAAATATATGCTGCAGACTGACAAATACAGTGAGTTCGATTCATACTGTTGTTGGACAAAGTGATACTACGGATTAGCGAGTACCGATACCAAATATCGATATCGGGCCGATACCAATGTAATTTTTCAAAGCAGAGATTACTAATGGAGGCTGTCCACCATTGTTATTTAGGGCAAAAAAAAAATGTGATATTCCAACCCGGCAAGAATTGAGGTTAGCTAGACCATAATGGTTGACACATCGGTATCAGAAAGAGAGATAGATCTTAGTTCAGAATCGTAGGTTGTGTGATTTAAAATTTGGGCATCCTCGGTTCAATATAAAAAAAAGAAGAATGCAATGATTTTTAAAAAAATCATGGTTAGGCATGATTTGAAGACACTCCAAAGACAAATTATTTCAATGAATGTTATTGTACTGAGAAAATAATGGTGGTGGATCTCAAAAATGCATGCAGGAGGGTGCAGCAATGTGTATTTGACAAATTGTATTAAATAAAAGTCAGAAGGAACAAAATCACAAACAACAAAGTCATCAGAAAAGAAAGGTCCAAAGTAGCAAACAAAACCTTTAGTAAAACATGACAAGATGAAACACACCTGACAGGGTGAAACAAACAATGATCCGACACTGAATGGTCACGCCGGGAGTCCTTTTAACTGTCACTGATTAAAATGACCAACACTCGAGCAGCTGCAGGCGGGGCCCTACAGTGCCAACGATTGGTCGCAAACCGAAACGTGTCAGAAAATGCAGGTTGAAGAAATTAACTCATTCACTGCCATTCCCAAATTTATTCGGTGAGCAAGGGCAGCCACACGCGCCAGCATTCACTCAACCCGAAAGTAACTCAAATAGATTGAAAACTAGCTATCTCGCTAATAGATATAGATGCCAATAGATAGCTTGCTACATATTATGACTCTCTCCAAGGAATGTGTCAAGTTCATGACAATTTGCTTAAAGCACTGAAGTTTTGAACAATCCTGCTTTTGTAGAGTCTTCAATTTGAGAAGGAATACTTGTGTCGGTATCGGTTGGGGAAAAAGATGTATGGATAAAAAGACAAAGAGACAGACAGAGATACTGTACCTTTTCTCAGCATCCTGCCATCTCCTAGCAGCCGCCCGCTTGGACTCGCTGATAACGCCGTCCAATCGGCTGAAGAAATCTGCAGCTGTTAATTCTTTGGAAGGGCTCGCCGTCGGGACCTTACCAGTCCGGAAAACTCGGCTGTTCGATGGTGCATCTTTATTATCATCATCCTCCTCTTCATTGTCAGCGTCAGTAGCAACCGTGTGAGACTCTGAGTGCGACGGCACAGGGATGGATAAGGATCTTTTCAGGTAGATGGAGTCGTTGGTGTACAGACGGTTGACTCGTTTGATTTGCTGACAGACGTCATAGGAATGTACAAAAAAATTATATCATTGGATTTATTTTGATGGTAAATTGCACGAGTCAACACGTTATTCTTTTTTTAACATCATATCATGTTGAAAAAAAATCAAGTTGATTATTTTATGGGTTATTTTTTTGTAAAAATCCACACAAATACATTGATGCCTCGGTTCACGAATGCGTTGGCTAACGAACGTTACATTTATGAAAATTTTACTTTGGCATACAAACTGTTTTTCGGGACAGACACGGAGCTGCCACAATGAGTGACGTGTCGTTCGCGAACGAGCCCGTTCTAACAAGAAAATGGCAGCCGACTGTTTTTGTCATCTATTCCTCACCACCAGTCTTCGGTTAAAGCCACGTGATTGGTCAAGAATGCAGCAGTGAGGGGGGGGGGTTAAACATTAAAGAGACAGGCAGATGACAGTGAGAGTTTCAACTTTGATAGTTCAACGGCAGAGTGTAGACTGCAAGGTTAAAATATCCCATCAATCAGGCTCCACAAACAACCCGCACAAGCCATCTGTACACTTGATGCAAAAAGCTATCAACCCAGATAAACAGAACACAATTGATGAGGAACTAGATACAATTATCGCAGAGAAAGCACCTACAAAGATCATTCCTCAAGATGGTGAAAGAAGAAGGCTACGTTCGTCATCAAGTGTTTAATGCTGATGAAACCGGTCACTCCATTGCATCAACGACCATCAGAAAGGTAAATCAAATGACTATTATACAGTACAGTTTATTTCTTTAATTATAATACCATAGCACATTTATTATACATAAAATAAGGTATATTTTGTGTAATTTTAAGGCTTAGAAACTAAGACAGTAAAAAAATATGTTTTATGGGGACCTGGGAACGGATTATTCTTATTTTAATGGTTTCCTATAGGAAATATTTTTTGGGGATACACACTTTTCGCCTTACACACTATGGGAACCAATTAAGTTTGTAAGCCAATGTGTCACTGTATTTAATTTTGCTTTCTTCTTGCCCCTTCTCAAACATATCTATCTTTGTTTTTAACATTGGTGCAAAGTAAAAGACAAATATTGATACGGATGAATTCAACATTGTAGACAGAAAGTGTTGGAGACTACGTACAGTGACTCCATATTTGAGGGCGAGTCCTTGGAGGGTTTCGCCGGGCTGGATGGGATGTTCGATGTGTCTTCGTCGGACCGGGGACAGATTGGATCGGACCAGGCTGCCGTAGGACCTGCTACTGCGGCCGCCGCGTAGCAAGCCGCTCCCACCGGCGTCCGGGGGCTCTTTGCCCGCGGACATGACGGCGAGGGGAAGGAAGAAAGGAATCACTAGGATCCGGTCAACTTTCCTAATTTCGTAGAATCGCGAACATGGCAATTGCGTAATGACCAACGAGATTATTTTTTTTGTTTTGGTTTTAACAAATCATTTGCTGAATCGGCGCTCCAAAGATAACGACCGACGTCAAATCCATAATGTCAATCCATGCAAAGTTAGAGTCCAAATTACAAAGAATAGTACATTCTAGAAGAATCATAGAAAAGATAAACACGGAGAAAGGTTCCAGTGGAAAAGGACAAAAGTTAAGCTTTCCGCCGTCTCCGGCTCGCTGCCATATGTTGCCATGGCTGCCTTGTGAGTGACAGCTCCCATGATGCATTGGGGGTGATGCGTTCAAAAACACTGGGCATTGAATCTGTCATCAACATTTTGTAATAATACAATAAAATACAACGATTAAATATATGAAAAAAACTGCGAATTACCGTTACACCGTGAAATAATTCTAACCATCATATTTACCCCTACTTTGAACGCTTCATAATTTGTCGGCTCGACCGTAAGTAAAAATGCTAGTGATGCTGCTACTAAGATGCGCTGCACATTAAGAAGCATCCATTTGAAAAGCAAATGTGGTGAAAATACGTACTTAACATAATATCCTGGGGAGGATCTATTTGTAGAATTTACGTTATTGTCAGTGGATACACATTGCATGATGCCTTCCCATTCCCCCGGCTTTGGAGGTTACTGATTCCCTGCGGCGACCCGAAAGTAAAAGATTACTGCGGTACAATGTCGTTGTAACCTTTTTAAACTCAAAACTCTAAATTGAATGCATAGCTGTATTTTTTTTTTCGATTCGTAAGCTATCCACTTAAGTTAAAATATTTTAAACCTGAAAAGCCAAATTTACCACGACTTCTAAAGGCGACAGTACACTCGCGAAGTTACTGTAATGTGTCACTAAACTACGGTTTCAACATCATATTGTAGTGCTATACAAACATGTCTTTTAAACGGGAAGGCAACGACAAGAGTCAGCTCAATATCCTAAAGGTGAGTCTGAATATTATAGCATGTGTTGTGATCAATGCAATTATATTACAGTCGCGAAGTAGGCTAACTGTTAGCAAACGCAACGCTCCAATTTAACTACAGCCAAACGGAAATAAACTCTGCAGTACCGTACTCCCAATTTGTTGTCCATCGAAACTTTTGTTGTTTGATTTGCTTGCAGAAACGTCGCGTTGCAGATCTTCTGTCAAACTTTATACCAGATGACGAAGCAACACTTTTGAGCAATGGAAGGTAAAATGTAAACAGTGGCCACGCCGTGGTTGTCTGTAGCCGTTCCAACTCATGTCATCGAACAATCACCAACATAAAGTCGTTTTTTTAGGTACACTTGTCTTGTATGCAACTACCGTCCTGTGTTTGACACCGTCGACATGCTGACAGTCCACAGGAAAGGGAAAAAGCATCTAGAAGGTGAGTCAAATGTACTGACTGACTGGTGACCCTCCATATCGTTACCCAAAATGCAATTAATAAGCCTGACAGTCAATGAAAAATTCCAAAATACAATACGTTAATGTAATGTTTTTGGAGTGCTATTTAAATCTAGATCATTTGTGGATATGTTTAGGGTTACAGGCATTCTATGGGAGGAAGTCCCAGCTGAAGCACGAAATAACAAAGAGGAAACAAGAAAACTTAATCGAAGCTGAAGACCAGGAGCAGGTGGATGACCCTTGCTTGAGCGATTCAATTTACAGTGATAACTCGGTTTACGAACCCTTTGGCTTACAAACTTTTTAGTTTACAAACGTTAAATTTATGAAAATTTTACCTTGGCATACAAACTTTTTTTCAGGATACACACGGCGCTGCCACAATGAGTGATATGTCGTTCGCGAACGAGCCCGTTCTTCTAACAACAAAATGGCAGCCGACTGTTTTTGTCCTCTATTCCCCGCCCCCAGTCTTCGGTTAAAGCCACGTGATTAGTCAAGAACGCAGCAGTGAGGAGGGTGGTTTAAACATTAAAGAGACAGGCAGACGACAGTGAGAGAGTTTCAACTTTGATAGTTCAAAGGCAGAGTGTAGACTGCAAAGTTAAAATAATCCCATCAATCAGGTTCCACAAACAACCCGCACAAGCCATCTGTACACTTGATGCAAAAAGCTATCAACCCAGCTAAACAGAACACAATTGATGAGGAACTACATAAAATTATCACAGAGAAAGCACCTACAAGGGATCATTCCCTAAGGTGGTGAAAGAAGGTTACGTTCCTCATCAAGTGTTTAATGCTGATGAAACCGGCCACTCCATTCCATCAAGCCATCAATGACCATCACAAAGGTAAATAAAATGACTTTATTATACAGTACAGTTTATTTCTTCAATTATAATGCTATAGAACATTGATTATACATAAAATAAGGTATATTTTGTAGTTTTGTAGTTTGTAGTTTTAAGGCTTAGAAAACTAGAAAGTATAAAATTGTGTTTTATGGGGACCTGGGAACGAATTATTCTCATTTTAATGGTTTCCTATGGAAAATACATTTTTGGGATACACACTTTTTGCCTTACACACTGTCTGGAAACCAATTGAGTTCGTAAGCCAAGCTATCACTGTACATACCGCTGTCCCTGCCTTTTTAACAGAAGTAGTTTTAAACTACTTGTATGTAAGGCAAAGACAGCTATATTTATCGAGCAAATTTCATCCATAGACATTCAAAACGACTTTTGTTGTATTTTTTTGAAGGGAGGATCCAATTCAACAGCTCCTTTATTGGCCCAAACGAGGAAGCTAACTCATCACGCTTTACTGAGGACGGCCCCATATAACAGTTGCCATCAAAGAACCAGGCATGCCGAAATTCACGTTTCATTCCATCTCACAAAAGCTCATAAGAGAAATAAACTTGTTTTTGTTTGAGGCAGAAAAACCGCGAAAGGCCAAGGAAACAGCCGAAGTCCACTTGATCACGTGGCGTCACCTTGTGTAGCTGCAGAGTCATCTGACGTTCTGAGCATATCAGGTGATATTGATTCTATTGATATTGATTTGGATTTGTTTTGTATTGGATTGCATTTGCCTTTATTCGTCCCGCAGTGGAAAAATGTATGTTTCACAGCAGCAAAGTTATGAAAGCAAGATGAAAGGAATGAAAGAAGTAGAAAAACAAAATATTGAGTACAATAATGAGAGATTTGAGTTCATCCGTAAAAGCAGTTCCGCTTTGTATTTTGCACCTCGATCAAACACACTTGAAGGTAAAACTGTGACCGGGCAGCAAATGATGATACGTGGGACTGTTGCGGCTTGGAATTGAAGCGGATTGGATATTGGATATTGGATATGCCTTTATTAGTCTCACAGTCTCACAGTGGGATAGGAGATGTGAGACAGTTCTTCGTCAATGGACCATTTAGTGTCGAGTCATTTGTTTCACCCTGTCAGGTTTGTTTCATGGTGTCATATTTGACTCATGGTTTTGTTTGCTACTTTGGACCTTTCTGTTCTGATGACTTTGTTGTTTAAGATGTTGTTCCTGATGACTTTATTTAATATGATGTGTCAAATACACACATCTCATCCCTCTTGTCTGCCTGCATTTTTTGGGGTCCACCATATTAGTTAGCTAGCTAGCTTTCCATCTATTCAAGTTACTTCCGGGTCGAGTGAACGCTGGCGTGAGTGGCTGCCGCTACTCACCCACAGAAAAACTTTTCCTGCGACTGTATAGTGACCTTAAGAGTTTTGAAAGGCGCTTGTAAATGAAATGTACTATTATTCTTATTATTATTATTTAGCTTGTAGCAGATGTGCACATTTCACTATGACATCCCTGATCCACTGGTGAAAAGAATGCTTTGATCGTCCATCTCCTCTTTCATCTAAGACTGCTTCATGCAACAAACAGGGTGCAGAAACTGCTTAAAATTGAATGACTGTGTGTCTTTTGTGTTGTCACATTATTTGTTATTTTGTTTATTTTTTTTGTTTTGACTTCAAGATGGCGCCGCGAGAGTGGCTGCCTTTATAGCAGCTCCTGTATTTTGTTTTTCTACTTCTTCCTTTCCTTTCATCACTTTGCTGTTTAGCAATGTCAATTTCTCCACTGCGAGGCTAATCAAGGCTCATCCAATCAGAAGAACTGCCAAATGTTCCAGAAATCGCAGTTTGTTAAACCCTCTGATTTTGTTTCTATCCAGACAGCGAGCGATCACAGTCATCAAACACCCCAGGAGGGCCTCCCCCGTTTGAGACCCCGCCATCTGAGCCCATGTCAGCGCAGAGGAGACGCGAGCTGGAGCAATATCTCAAACTGAAAAGGTACACTTTGTCCTGTTTTTTTTCACACACACGTGGACGCTAAATGCATCATCTCACCCGTAGTGACGGATGGCTGCAGGACACTAGCGGCCGCTGGGTGAAAGACGAGGACGTGGAATTTGATTCCGATGAGGATGAGCCTCCTTCGCTCGCAAGCGAGCTATCAGGAGACCCCTGTGAATAGCTATGAGGTTCCCTCACTTTACTTCCTGGATAGCTAAAATGACATATGACGCTTAAAGGACAACCGACAACATTTTTTTGTTTCTTAACTGACATCAGAAAAACGTTTTATAGAACAGGTGTCAAAGTAAAGGCCCGCGGGCCAAATCCGGCCTGCCACATCATTTTTTTCGGCCCGCGAAAGCAAATCAAACTTGTTAAATTCCATGATGATTGCTAAAATCTGAGCCAAAATGTCATATTTTTGGATGTCAACCACAATAAAAGTCATTATTCTTGAGTTCAGATTTGAAAACGAGTTATTCATTAATTTGCTGCGTGCTCTATATGTAATATTTGAAGGGATTTAAACATTCTAATGGGTTCCCCAAATTCACAACGGCCCTTGAGAAGAAACCATAACTACAATGTGGCCCGCGGCAAAAAATGACTTTGACACCCCTGTTTTATAGCATCTAAAATACTCAAAACACGCAGGCTGATATTTTTTGTCAAATGCAAAAACACCAATAAAAATGAGTTAGTGTCCCAAAACTACGTCAAAATGACCCCGGAAATGGCGAGTTTCAGAAGGTCCCGCCCCCTTGTTCGTGATGTCACGCCAGGACGTCTTGCCTTGCTCTAGAATCAAAACAATGGCTTCAGATTCGGAAAAGATGCTTTCTTGTTACTCATCCAGTTATGAATATCATTTAAATAGTTCTGAAGAGGAAAGCATACATGTTTGCAATCGATTAAAGAAGTACTTGCGTATCAATTCGAGCCGTCAGGACTCCAATGTAGCGTCCGGAAAAAAACAAGATGGCACCCAAGCCGGTTGTCTGCTGGGAATTTGTGTCAACTAGTATCAAATAGTAGTCTTGGTGCAACAAACAGTGATTCACATCACATTATTTATGTTTTTTCCTTCTAGTTTCGCCATCAACACAGATCAACACGAGGTTTTCAGACCAAACAAAGTACCCACAATGCATTGTGTGTCACTTTCTCGGTCAGGGGCGTGCGTTCCCGACGTGACGTCACGTCAGGCATCGTCATCAACTCGAAAACAAGACTTCCTGAATATTCAGTGCGAGTCTTAAAACGAAAAATCTAGCCATATGCGGTGGAATCTTTATAAAATATGCTCAATCGAAGTCATTTGAAGCGATTTTCCAAATTATGGACACAACTTGTCCGGAGGCGTCGGTTGTCCTTTAAATGTAAACCTGCAGTGGATGAGTGATGGGGTGCTAATTTGGGGCCTGATTCCGCCAGTTAGCATCGCGCTTAGTAAAGTAGCTTGCGGGGAAGCTAAGTCCAGAGGTGGGGGGGGGGGGGCTTGTAAACCTCACCTCTCAATGCCGCTAATGTGTCGAATGCATCTTGCATCCAGGAGGAGTCATTCAATACGTCCAGTTGTCAGAAGCAGCAGATCTTCAACTGTGATCTTCAACTGTGCCCAGCATGATCTCGAGTGATGCAACTCTACCATCTACAGGAATCCGTTAGTCATTACGAGTGGTTTACAAAACTCAAATTTCACAAACCTCCTTGTCCAGCGCCTTCCTGTTGGAAAAACAAACTTGTGGAATTGGCAGAGATGTTCAGTCGGACACTGGAACACACAAGGCATGAACACAGGAACACTGTCTTTTACTGCCGGTAGGGGTCGCAGCCATTCATGGCTGACGCCCAATGTCTTGAGCCCTCTGCCAAGCTATTTATTATAAGTACAGTAAAGTCTCGTTATATCGATAGTACTGCTTATTACGATACTACAGTAAAGTCTCGTTATATCGATATCGGATATATCGATAGTCCCGGTTATATCGATACTATTTCTATGCACGCACGGGGAAAATTACATGCAAACAGGGTCGGATATATCGATAGTCCCGGTTATATCGATATTTTTTCGGACTCCCTTGAATATCGATATAACGAGACTTTACTGTATTTCTATGAACGCAAGGAGAAAATTTACATGCCGCAGGATCGGATATATCGATAGTCCGGTTATATCGGTATTTTTTCGGACTCCCTTGAATATCGATATAACGAGACTTTACTGTATTTCTATGAACGCAAGGAGAAAATTTACATGCCGCAGGATCGGATATATCGATAGTCCGGTTATATCGATATTTTTTCCGACTCCCGACAATATCGATATAACGAGACTTTACTGTATGTAGAACACACAAGGAATTTGTTTCCGGTAGAACAGGCTGCACTAGTATCATCATCAAAAAATTGCAAAGAGGCACGATACAGTTCTACTTGGGTTACTGTTTACAAAAAAAATATTTCATAAACAACAATGTTTTTTTTTGTGGATTTTGATAGAGTGAATTAACATCTCACATCCCAAATTCAGAATGTTTTGGCTATTCATTGATAGGTCAGGTATTAAAGGGTTAAACAGCAACATTTTGAAAAGCTCAAATAGTGATCGACGGGGAACTCGGTTGGCCATCACTTTAAGGAGAAGACGAAAAAAACGTGCCGGGCAAAGGAAGAAAAAGGAATTCCAGCCATGTTGTGGAAATCCTGGGAGGTGAACAGCTGTTATTACCCATAAAGAGCTGAGGGTGTAAACGGGTTGCTCTTCTACGTGGAACGCCGTAACTGAAGAACGTCCATCCGGATGCGTTTCACTTTGCGTCCCGGGGGAGATAAAAATAGCTCAGGTGCTTGTGGGAAGTGCTTGGATCAAAAATGACTTAAAGGAGATTTGCATGATTAAAATGAAACCTTAGAAGGTTGTCAGCAGACCACATGCCAGAGGTGAGGAAGCCTTCATCTGTACTTCTTTGAAGGTATCGGACGTTTCACCTCTTATCCAAGAGCCTTCGTCAGCAAACTAAAGTCTTTTGCTGGTAGTTTCGGCCCTATATATATATCCCTACTGTCCAAACGTGGCGGTGCCAGACTCTGCTATGATTGGTCCCTGCTCTCAGGTTGGGGTGAGCAGAGGACTACTCCCTGCGGCTACACTGACTACTTCTATTGTCCTAATTGATTACTTCTATTGTCCTGCCTGAGTATGAGGTCTACGACTTGGCCTGGTTGCCCCATTTGCACTGGTATCACCTCATCAGCATAACTAAGCCTATGTTGTCTAAGAAGTCGGTTGTAGGAACGATCCAAATTGAACCTCACCACACCATGGCGATTTAGTGAAGGGGTTTGCTGTTTTATGAAAATAGCTTATTTTACTCCCCAACAGCAACATGTCACATCTGTGCTTCATGTCAGAAAATGGTACAGCAAGAGCTGAAGAATGAATGACTCTCTGTGTCTTGGTGTTGTCATATTATTTGTTATTTAGTTTTATTAGTTTGTATTTTTTACCTCAAGATGGCGCCGCGAGAGTGGCTGCCTTTCCAGCAGCTCCTGTATTTAGTTTTTCTACTTCTTTCTTTCCTTTCCTCGTACTATCATAGCTTTGCTGCTGTGTTACTTCCGGGTGAACGCTGATGCAAATGGCTGCCGCTGCTCACCTGCACAAAAAAATTCAGTGACTGTAAACTGTCCTTGAGAGTTTTGAAAGGCGCTTAGAAATTAAATGTATTATTATTATTAGTAGTAGTAGTAGTAGTAGTCAAAATGGTGCACATCGGCGCTTTGAATTTATGATTTCTTAAGTTGTTTTCATGTGTTACATTCTTTAAAAAAAGCAGCCAATAAAAGTTGTGCAAACGTTTACAAAGAGTATTTGAATAAATATTTTATTGAAAGTATTTACAGACGCTCCTCCTCCCACCCCCCCTTCTCACATGAGATGAATCATCATGTCACCTGTCTTCAAATGAAAACCAAAGATCTTCTGCGTGACAAGTTCTTTCACCTTTCGTCTTCATCTCAGCCTCTGCTGCCGAACTGGACAAATAAGCAAGCAAAAAAATGTGAAAATCACATGGTGGAATTATATCGGTCAAAACGTTTGTAGTCATATTATCATTTGTGTCTTTCCATATTACTCATTCACTGCCAGACAATGTGCAAAAAATGTGTCCACCCCAGTGCCAGGGTTTTTGTCATTTTCACTCAAATTGCAGGACCCGCAGAATATTGAGTTTTAGGACTACATAAGTATTTAATTCAGCGTAAGAAACCTTAGACTCTCTTCTTTCATGAAAAAAAAACAGTTAATTCCTAAGTTATATGAGTCGGGAGTTATCTGAGCTTGAAATGGCGGTGGATGTACAAAATACAATACAATACACACATATTGGTTTATATAGCGCTTTAACAACAGCTGAAACTGGAACAAAGCGCTACCATGGAAAAAAAATGTAAATGCTGCCACCCCGTGGAAGGGAAAAACATTGCCAGAAGTCTGGCTAGAGCTTTATCGGCACCCCTGCAAGAAAAACGCAAAACCCGAAAAAATGTGGGTATGTTGTTCCACGTCATGCTTTTCAATTCCCCAAATAAATTCAGGAATGGCAGTGAATGAGTTAAATTGACAGTAGCAAAAAAAAAATTAAACACTATTCATATTTATATTTAAGAAATACAATTGCTATCTATTAGCTGTCTAGCTAGCTATCGATTAGTTATCTATTAGCTAGCCAGCTAACTTTCTATCTATTTGAGTTAGTTCGGGTTGAGTGAATGCTGGCGCATGTGGCTGCCGCTGCTCACCCACAGAAAAATGTATCCTGTGGCTGTAAAGAGATCTTGAGAGTTTTGAAAGGCACTTATAACCAAAATGTATTATAATTATCATTATTATTAACTTTGTCATAATGATAATGCATTCGCTTTTTGTTAACACAAAACTAGCATCAATCGCGCTGCTACAAATCCTATGTAGTATGTCATAAGTGTCCTTGAGAGTTTTGAAAGGCGCTTATAAATGAAATGTATTATTATTATTATTATTATTATTATTATTATTATTATTATTATTGTTATTCTTATTATTATTCTGTCCCCTGGTGGCTAAGATGCGCACACATGAAGGAGCAGCACAATTTACATTGAATAATAATAATAATAATAATAATAATAATACATTTCATTTATAAGCGCCTTTCAAAACTCTGAAGGTCACTTTACAATCACAATTTTTCTGTGGGTGAGCAGCAGCAACCACACGCGCCAGCGTTCACTCAACCCGGAAGTAACTCAAATAGACAGAAAGCTAGATATATAGCTAATTGATAGCTAATAAATCGCTAGCTAGAGCTAATAGATAGCTAGCTAGAGCTAATAGATAGCTAGCCTGAGCTAGATCTAATAGATAGCTAGCTCGAGCTAGAGCTAATCGATAGCTAGCTAGAGCTAATAGATAGCTAATAGCGAGCTAGCTACGGCTAATAGTGATTATGCTATATTTACATTTATCCGCTCTGTAATTATTTGGAGAATATGAATATAAGACAATTTTTATGTATTAAAGTAAACATATACTAACTGCATTGTCCATTTTATCACGAAATACAAATTTCTTTTAATCCTTTCCGTTCTATTTCATGATGATAGATTTCCAAAATGGAGAGACCTGATGAAGGTTGTCTTACGCATGTCGTTGTTTCGCGTGATGGCCATGGCGGCGCGGGCGCGCGGTCCCTGCTGCGTGAAGTGATAGCCGAATTTGAGGATGCTGGAGTTGTTCTCCAGCATGGCGGCAATCTCCATCTCCACCGAGTCGCCAAGCTTCTGTCGCTATGAGGGAAGAAGGAAGATCCTGTCACGGAAATGCCCTCGCTGAAGAATTTCAAAGCCTCCATAGAACCGAAACTACAACCACGGAGTCAAGATTCAAAACCTTCACGGACCTCAGAACTGTGAGACAGACATGCTAACCATTGCTACACTGTACTGCCTCGCTGTGCGTTGTTTCTGACCTGATTGTCGATTTTGAGCTCCACCAGAGTGGCGTTACTGGCCATGGCCTTGATGACGGCCATCATGCCGTCGGAGGTGATGAAGTTGGACTCGATGTTAAGACTCTGCAGGTTGGTGTTCTCCTGCAGCATCTCCGCACATGCCTGGCAGGCATAAAACACAAATACAGTGATACCTTGGCTTACGAACTTCCCAGACAGAGTGTGTAAGGTGAAAAGTGTGTATCCCAAAAAAATATTTCCCATAGGAAACCATTAAAATGTGAATAATCTGTTCCCAGGTACCCATAAAATGTAATTTTCTAATTTTCTAAGCCTTAAAACTACACAAAATATACCTAATTTTATGTATAATAAATGTGCTATGGTATTATAATTAAAGAAATAAACTATACTGTATAATAAAGTCGTTTTATTTATCTTTGTGATGGTCGTTGATGGAATGGACTGACCGGTTTCATCAGCATTAAACACTTAATAATAATAATACATTTAATTTACAAGCGCCTTTCTGAACACTCAAGGACACTTTACAACAAAGACAGCACACAAACAGTAAAATCATGCATAAAACAATAAATGATAAAACAGCATAATAAATTAGACCATGTAAGCAAGTTTAAACAGGTGGGTTTTCAGGTGAGATTTGAAAGTAGGAAGGGAGTCAATGTTGCGGATGTTGGGTGGAAGTGAGTTCCAGAGTTTAGGAGCGGAGCAGCTGAAAGCTCTGCACCCCATCGTTGTGAGACGGGCAGAGGGCGTGTAGAGATGGAGGGAGGAAGAGGATCTGAGGGCCCGAGAAGGAATGGAGATTTGAATTAGGTCAGACAGATAGGGGGGGGCAAGGTTATGGATGGACTTGATGATGAAAATAGCCTTCTTCTTTCACCATCTTGAGGAATGATCCCTTGTAGGTGCTTTCTCTGCGATCATTTTACCTTGTTCCTCATCAATTGTGTTCTGTTTAGCTGGGTTGATAGCTTTTTGCATCAAGTGTACAGATGGCTTGTGCGGGTTATATGTGGTACCTGATTGATGGGATATTTTAACCTTGCAGTCAACAATCAGTCTTTGAACTAACAAAGTTGAAACTCTATCACTGTCGTCTGCCTGTCTCTTTAATGTTACCCCCCACCCCCCTCACTGCTGCATTCTTGACCAATCACGTGGCTTTAACCGACGACTGGGCGCGGGGAATAGAGGACCAAAACAAGCCGCTGCCATTTTCCTGTCAGGAGAACGGGCTCGTTCGCGAACGACACATCACTCATTGTGGCAGCTCCGTGTGTATCCCGAAAAATAGTTTGTATGCCAAGGTAACATTTTCATAAATTTAACGTTCGTAAACCGAAAAGTTCGTAAGACAAGGGGTTCGTAAACTGAGGTATCACTGTACTGACACGAGCTGACACGACATCATTTTCACTCATTTTGTTCACGGTTGGACTCACAATGGCCACGGGGTCGTTGCTACGAGTGGCGGCGATGCTCAGAACCTCCACGTGAGAGTTTCCCTTCATGGCCTCGAAGAGCTCCTTCAGTGTCGGTATGGGAATGTCCTGAAAGGGTCAAGCCGAAGAAGCGTTATAGACTTGTGAAAGTTATGTGGTTCCAGTAAGTATCTTTGTATACGGTTCATACCGATATGTGGGTATTACTCGGCAGCAAGAATATATAAGAACAGTTTTTTATTCACAGCCCCGCTTTATACAGCGAAAAGGTCTGTGCTGTTGGACAGTCTGCAGCTGCATGGATGCATAGCTTGAGTACCCCGCGATGAGAAGAAAGGGGCGTTAGCGCAGAGCGCTGCTGCATATGTGGAACTGTCGTGGCTTGGAATTGAAGCGGATTTACATGGGACAGGAAATAATAATAATAATAATAATAATACATTTCATTTATGAGCGCCTTTCACAACTCTCAAGGTCACTTTACAGTCACAGGATAAGTTTTTGTGTGGGTGAGCAGCGGCAGCCACACGCGCCAGCGTTCACTCAACCCGCAAGTAACTCAAATGGATAGAAAGCGAGCCATATAGCTAATAGTTAGTCAGCTAGATAGCTATCCAGCTAGCCAGACAGCTAATAGACAGCCTGCTAGATAGCCATTCAGACATACAGGCAACAGATAGCTAATTGATAATAAATAGCAAATAGATAGCTAGCTAGGTATTCAGCGTTCACTCAACCCGGAATAACTCAGATAGAAAGCGAGCCAGCTAGCTAATAGCTAGCTAGATAGATAGCCATATAGCTAATAGCTAGTCCGCTAGATAGCTATCCAGCGAACCAGACAGCTAATAGATAGCGAGCTAGATAGCCATCTAGACAGACCGACATTTATATGAGACAATCTCTTTTTGTCAATGGATGCTACAGTTTCGTGATAGCTTTAAATATTTAGCTTGTAGCAGACATGCACATTTCACCATGACTTCCCTGATCCACTGGTGAAAAGCACACTCTGATCCTTTCTTCATTTAGAACTGCTTCATCCTCATCTCGAACTGACGGTGGAGAAAGTGCTCAAGATTGAGTGTCTTTTGTGTTGTATTACATTATTTGTTATTTAGTTTTTTGTTGTTTTGACTTCAAAATGGTGCCGCGAGAGTGGCTGCTTTTACAGCAGCTCCTGTATTTTGTTTTTCGACTTCTTCCTTTCCTTTCCTCTTACTTTCATCACTTTGCTGCTGAGAAATGTAAATTTCTCCTATGCAATAAAGGCTAATCCAATCCAATCCAATACTCCCACCTAGTTCAACTTTGACACAGCTAAAGGCTCTGATATGATTAAGTCTTGTTTTAGCATTTTCAACTATAAAATCTTACAGACTCCAACATTTTAAGAATCCACCAAAAAGACGTTCCATTGGCTCTCGTATACATTCAACCAACCTACTAGATGCCATGCGAACATCAAGCGTTTACCTTGATGTTGTTAAAGTTGACTGCGGTTAGGCTACTGTCATTGTTTAGGATCCTCTCCAGCGTCTCCTCCACGTTGGTAGGATTGGGCGGCTCGTCTGGGAAGATCTTGAAGGGGTCTTCTTTCACCACACCTGACGGATTACACAGTAGACATCAATCACTAATCTCTCAAAAGAGATCGCGAGGTACCTCGACTGCTACGTACTGTTGATGCCCTCCGTGTTGGCGATAGTTCCGGTGGTGCCCAGAGCGTCGTAGTACTGCTTGTTGCTCATCAGTGTGTACATGCCCAAGATGGCTACCAGGGTCAGAAAAAATTGGCGGGTCATTTTGTGCTTTGACTGTAAGTGGTAATGCAATCCAGGAAGTAGACACTAGCAATTTTGAGTACAGTGATACCTCGGTTTACGAAGCCCTTGGCTTACGAACCTTTCGGTTTACGAACGTTACATTTATGAAAATTTTACCTTGGCAAACGAACTTATTTTGTACACAGAGCTTCCTCAATGAGTGATGTGTCGTTCGCGAACAAGCCAGTTCTCCTGACAGGAAAATGGCAGCGGCTTGTTTTGGTCCTCTATTCCCCACGCCCAGTCGTTGGTTAAAGCCACGTGATTGGTCAAGAATGCAGCAGTGATGGGGATGGGGGGGTTTTAACATTAAAGAGACAGGCAGACGACAGTGAGAGTTTCAGCTTTGATAGTTCAAAGGCAGAGTGTAGACTGTAAGGTTAAAATATTCCATCAATCAGGCTCCACAAACAATCTGCACAAGGCATCTGTACACTTGATGCAAAAAGCTGTCAACCCAGCTAAACAGAACACAATTGATGAGTAACTAGATAAAATTATCACAGAGAACACGCCTACAAGGGATCATTCCTCAAGATGGTGAAAGAAGGTTACGTTCCTCATCAAGTGTTTAATGCTGATGAACTCGGCCACTCCATTCCATCAAGCCATCAACGACCATCACAAAGGTCAATAAAACGACTTTATTATACAGTAGTTTATTTCTTTAATTATAATACCATAGCACATTTATTATATATAAAATAAGGTATATTTTGAACAGATTATTCTCATTTTAATGGTTTCCAATGGGAAATAAATTTTTGGGATACACACTTTTCGCCTTACACACTTTGTCTGGGAACCAATTAAGTTTGTAAGCCGAGGTATCACTGTATCATCAGAATTCAGGAAAATGACTAAGGTCAAAATAGAAACTGTCTGGCCCGTTATGGCCTTTATTGTTGTTGCTACCAGGTGAGAGCCGAAGGGGGACATACGATGAGACAGGCGCAAATTGTTTGTTGGTCTGAGTTGACTTTAGAAGAGTCAGTCTGGAATTGGATTGTGTGTAAGTGAGACGTCAACGTAAAAAAAGATCATTAAATTTAGCGTGCAGCATGACAAACGGTCTATTCTGGTGTTTCTTGACCTCAGCCAGGCCTTCGCAAGTTGACTCTGGAATTCTCTTTGAGATACTTGAACTCGGTTCAAACAGTCTTTCGTTTCGAACTAGGCACACGCAGAGGCCCCCCAGGGATCTGTTCTGTTCCCACTGAGCTTTTAAACTGATGATCTGAGTTCAAAAAAATATACATAAAAAAAGGTTTGGACATTCATTTCTGAAAATGCCAATGGCTTGACTTCAAATCTGTAAATACCAGGAAATATCCATTCATTGATTGCCAGGAAACATTTTTCACTACACCCAGTACACGTCTTTCATTTTAGGCAGCTATCTAAAATAAAACCTCTCCTTTCTCATGACCATCTTGAAGCAGTAATCCATGCCTAGGTCACAGCTCAGCTCGATTACTGTAATGCGCTTTACTTTTGAGTCAGCCAATCCTCCATGAAACGTCTCCAGCTGGTTCAGAATGCTTCTGCTCGCCTCTTGACTGGTACCCGTAAGAGGGAGCATATAACTCCTACTATGGTGTCCCTTCACTGGCTCCATATACATATCTTTTCAAGATCTTATGTGTCTTCAAATCTTTAAATGGCCTCGATAATCCACCCCTACACACCTTGCCGACGCCTCAGGTCTGCTGACCAGACACTATTAGATACAGTAAAGTCTCGTTATATCGATATCGGATATATCGATAGTCCCGGTTATATCGATACTATTTCTATGCATGCACGGACAAAATTACATGCAAACAGGGTCGGATATATCGATAGTCCCGGTTATATCGATATTTTTTCGGACTCCCTTGAATATCGATATAACGAGACTTTACTGTATGTCCAAAACTAAACAGAGGCTCAGAGGGGATCCAGCTTTTTCCGTTGCTGGTCCCACTCTCTGGAATGACCTGCCACTGAACATTCGTCAAGCCCCTTCGCTACCCACTTTTAAAACTCGCCTCAAAACTCACTTGTACTCTTTGGCATTCGACTCAGTATGATTTCAGCACGATCACAGGGAGACGAACATGGTACAATAAAGACGTTGACAAAGCAAGTCTTCTCCTCTCATTCCTCCGACATAACAACTTTTAATATATGTTTTGTGTTGATTTAGATTATTATAATAAGAATAATAATAATACATTTCATTTCTAAGCGCCTTTCAAAGTTCTCAAGGTCACTTCACAGTCACAGGATAAGTTTTTCTGTGGGTGAACAGCGGCAGCCACACGCGCCAGCGTTCACTCAACCCGGAATAACTCAAATAGGTAGAAAGTTAGCTAGCTAGCTGATAGCTAATAGATAGCTACCCAGATAGCCAGCTAGATAGCTAGCTGGCTAATAGATAACCAGCTAAATAGCCAGATAGTTAATAGATAGCAAATAGATAATAAAAATGCGTGTGCCCACTCCAGTGGCAGGGTTTTTGGGATGTTTCACTCAAATTAGGATACAGTGTTCCTTATTTATGCTTTAGGAATGGCAAAAGGCACAAGAATGATTTTTTTTTTCAACACACTATTCTATTCTATTTTTGATGTGTTTCATAGCCGTGTCACCTTAAATTACAAATTTAGACCTCAAACGACAATTTTGCTGTTACCAGGAGGGGGAAGCATTGTCTCATGCTGTAATCCGCCTCCCATGAAAGTGTGTCATACACCAACTGCGGTGACCCCCCCCCATCCCCCCAACCCCCCTTCCCTTGTGACCCCATCAAGGAAAGGCAGGCCACTGAGACAGCTGCCTGCTTAGCCATAAACAACCGCTGGGCCCCTGACAGTAACCCAGCTAGCTTTACGGCTCCAGCTAGCCAAGCAGAGGAGCGTCGACGGATGCTAATATTGTCAATAAAACAGTTAATTACATTTGCTGATCTACAGTTGCCCGCTCACTTTTGCGCCAAGTTTTTCATCCCCACTGCCAACCACGCTGGCCAACAAAGCTCAACAAACGACTGGCGGAAGTTAACCTAGCTTTAATCCTCATCTGGACCGAGTCCAGATCCAAGGCAAGGGGCAGCCAGTGAGGGGCCAGGCTCCGTGGTTCTATCTATCTGTCTGTACACATGCTTTGGAATCAACAATTGACTTCACTTTTATGGCTTTTACAGAAATCAAATCCAAATCTACAATTCTTAGTTGACCCCCATAATCTGGCTCACCATTCCTAAACATGTGTTGAAATAATTAACAGGCTTAAATATCAAATACAGTGATACCTTGGCTTACAAACTTAATTGGTTCCCAGACAGTGTGTAAGGTGAAAAGTGTGTACCCCAAAAACTAATTTCCCATAGGAAAACATTAAATTGAGAATAATCCGTTCCCAGTTCCCCATCAAACATAATTTTCTACTTTCTAATTTTCTAAGCCTTAAAACTACATAAAATATACCTTATATTATTTATAATAAATGTGCTATGGTATTATAATTAAAGAAAACAGTATAATAAAGTCGTTTTATTTACCTATTGTGATTGTCGTTGATGGCCTGATGGAATGGAGTGGCCGGTTTCATCAGCATTAAACACTTGATGAGGAACGTAGCCTTCTTCTTTCATCATCTTGAGAAATGATCCCTTGTAGGTGCTTTCTCTGTGATAATTTTATCTAGTTCCTCATCAATTGTGTTCTGTTTAACTGGGTTGATAGCTTTGTGCATCAAGTGTACAGATGGCTTGTGCGGGTTGTTTGTGGAGCCTGATTGATGGGATATTTTAACCTTGCAGTCTACACTCTGCCTTTGAACTATCAAAGTTGAAAGTCTCTCACTGTCGTCTGCCTGTCTCTTTAATGTTTACACCCCCCTCACTGCTGCGTTCTTGACCAATCACGTGGCTTTAGCCAAAGACTGGGGGCGGGGAATAGAGGACAAAAACAGTTGGCTGCCATTTTGTTGTCAGAAAAATGGGTTCGTTCGCGAACGACATATCACTCATTGAGGCAGCTCCGTGTGTATCCCGAAAAAAAGTTTGTATGCCAAGGTAAAATTTTCATAAATTTAACGTTCGTAAACCGAAAAGTTCGTAAGCCAAGTGGTTCGTAAACCGAGGTATCACTGTATATGATCCACAGGCCATCTTAGGTTTATTCTGTCAACGGCCGTGTGTTTTACAAAGATATCCTATCTTTCGCCCCACAGAAGCTGCTCCACCCTAGCAGCTCGGCAGCGTTTTATTTTTGAGCTGCTGACTTCAGGGAAATCGGATCCCGTCGCATGTCTGTCGTGGTTGATGGGACGTCCCAGTGCAATTTATATGTGGGTCAGTTCAGTTGATGTGCTGGCATACTGAGGGTTAACCCCAAAAAAAAAATCCAAAACAAACAAGTAAGCAAGGCGTTAAAGTCGTGGTTTCACCTGCGATGTCGCACATTTCGGCGTCGGTGGCGTTTTTGAGAGCCTCCTCCAGTTCAGGCTCCAACATGACCTGCTCGTGCTGGGGAATCTCACTGGCTTTTTTTGCCACAAAGGCTTTTCCTGAAGGCACATAGACAGAGAACACCATTGACAAAAATGCTACGATTATTTTTTTTTTTTCCTCAAATGTCGTTAACCAAACGCTGGCATCCACTAGTTGTAATTTGAGATATCATTTTTTCAAAAATGCTAAAAATTGATTTACATTGATACCACAGCTTACGAACGCTTTAGCTCAGCTTATTATACTGTATTTTGTTTTTGTCCTTAACTCATTCACTGCCACACGTGCAAAAATGTGTCCACTCCAGTGCCAGGATTTTTGTCATTGTCACTCGAATTCCAGGACCCAGAGAATATTGAATTTTAGGACTATATAAACATTCAATGCAGCGTAAGAAATCTTAGACTCTCTTCTTTCATCAGAAAAAAAGAGTAAATTCCTAAATTATATGGGTCTGGAGTTATATGAGCTTCAAATGAGGGTGGCTGTCCAAAATACAATGCAATAGATACATATTGGTTTATATAGCAATTTGAAGCTGGAACAAAGCGCTAACGTGGAAAAAAGGGAAATTCTGTCCTCTTGTGGAAGCAAAATAACATTGCAGAGGTCTGACTTGTGCTTTATCGACACCCAAACAAGAACAAAACCCGAACAAATTCGGGAATGGCGCTATACGGCATATTTTCAATTCCCAAATAAATTTGTGAATGGCAGTGAATGAGCTAATAAATAATAATTTCTGCAATTATGCTATTAAGCGTACAAGTGCGGTGTCTGTGAATAAAATGTCAGGCACCTTTCTTCTCTCCCGTGAAAGGCACCAGTTCCTCTCGGTCAGGGTGTTCCATGGCTTGCTTCTCCAGGTGCTGCATCAAAGCGTCACGGTCAAACGGTCCCGTTGGGTTTTTCTTTGTCTGGTCACGCTGCCGCATACCAGCTGGCAGCATGGCATTCTGGGAGGACAAGGAGGTGATGTTTATGTGACCAGGCAGCAGAAGTGTGACAAAGTCATATGTAAAAGTCTTAATCTTCATGTTTCGAGCAAGTACTAGATTAATTGTGGCAAAAATGTAGTGAATCAAGTCTTGTCATAAATCGGGCTGAGCAGTCATGTTATGTAGTAGCTCAGTTACAATGTATGGTTCATTGCCCCATTTGGTCTGGTATCACCTCATCAGCATCACTAAGCCTATGTTACCTAAGAAGTCTGTTGTACGAACGATCCAAATTGAACCTCACCCAACCATGGCGATTTAGTGAAGGGTTTCGCTGTTTTATGAAAATAGCTTCTTTTACTCCCCTTTCAAACCATCGTTTTTCTTTCGCTAAGATTTTAACCTCATTGTCGTCAAATGAGTGGTTGCTAGCTTTTAGGTGCATATGTACTGCCGATTGGAGCAATCAGGCCAGTGGTAGACCTCATACTCAGGCAGGACAATAGAAGTAATCAGTGGAGCCGCAGGGAGTAGTCCTCTGCTACCCCCAACCTGAGAGGAGGGACCAATTATAGCAGAGTCTGGCACCGCCATCTCTGGACGGAAAGGATATATATAGATATATAGGGCCAAAACTACCAGCAAAAGACTAGTTCGTTGACAAATCCTCTTGGATAAGAAGCGAAACATCCGACACCTTCAAAGAAGTACAGATGACAGCTAAAGAAACCTTTTCATCGAATCACAGTTGTGTTAATCATAAAAAACAGCCCATATTGTCCAACACTTTACTGTCTTTTCAATTAAAAACATCACCAAGGCAACATGAAACTTAGTTTGACAAGCTATCGGTTAGCCAAATCTGTGACGGTAACCTAGTTATACTACCTTATTGTTTTTTGAGTTTATAACTTATTACAAAAGTAAAATTGATTTTACTCTTTTAACATTCAATAGTGTTGATGTTCAAGTTTCGAGCAAGTCCTAGAATAGTTGCGGCAAAAAAAATCAAGTCAAGTCATAAATTGGGCTGAGAAGTCACATTATGTAGTATTGCTCAGTCACAACATATGGTTCATTTGCACATTAGCCACATTGCGCTCATTATTTTGACTCGTTACTAAACGTGTACGAAGCGCAATCACAGCTGTTTTAATTATTAAAATAAAAACAGCCTATATTGTCTTAGACTTCACTGCCTTTTCAATTAAAAATAGCACCTGGCTAACATGAAACTTAGTTTGACAAGCTACCGGTTAGCTAAATCTGTGAAGGTAACTTAGCTTACACGAACGACCTCATTGGTTTTGGAGTTTCTAACTTATTACAAAAGTCACATTATTTTTTTCATATTTTTGTTATTGCTGCCGCACACAGTTCGCTAGCTAGCAGCTAACTAGCTAATTGTGTAGCAGGTAACTAGTTAGCTAGCAAGCTAAATGTGGAGCATTTAACTAGCTAGCTAGCTAACTGTTGTGTTGCAGTTAACTAACTAGCTAGCTAGCTAACTGTGTAGTGGTAAAAAAGCTAGCTAACTATACTTACATGACAACAATGCCACAATTTTAGTGAACAGAACCGCTAAGTGACTTCATTCAAAAACTCCCAAGCGACACATTTATTTTCAGTCGACACTTTTGGTCCGACTCCAGTCAAGTCATGTGACTCGAATGGCGTTCCCCTCATACCTCGGGGTCCAACTCTTGCAGTTCATATTCCAACTGGTCGAGCTCTTCGGGACTCAGGCCATTGAGGATGGCGTCCTCGTCGATGTCCCTGGGGTCCGACATGACTCACTTCTCGGGGTGGGGGGTGTGTGGCGGGGGCGCACACTCACATGCACTCGTTCTGGTACGGGTGGGCCGAGGTGGTGGAGTTCTGCGAAAGAAAACAGAGGGTACGAGAAATCAAAAAATAGTGTAAAAATTGGGATAAGGAACTACCAGTATTGGTCTGTCACATTAAGATATTTTTAGTTTTGGATTATTTAATCGGTTCATCGAATAAAAACGCATCATGACTTCAAATGTGTTTGGGTCTTCTCATTCTTAGTATGTCTAGAGTGAAATGTATACCCTGCTAATTGAACTGGGAATACGAAAATGATTTTACTTAATTAAGTTATATTGTCCACATTGTTTTGTGTTTTCTTCTGTCACTGAGTTGTTTTTCAGCATTTTTGGCCACGGCATTCTTCCAGGACGAGACGCTACTGAGCGGTTGCACCTTTTTAGCAGCAGACATAGACCAGCACTGTTTTTGATTTGGGAGGAATGTCAATGTCAGTGCTATTTGACTGTCATCGCTGGACAGCACTGGGGCGATTGTGTTTTTTTGCGCCTGTCATGGACAGCATTTTCACAGCCACGCTTTGTTCAGCAAAGCGCCGATGCGTATGTGGAACTGTCGCGGCTTGGAATTGAAGCGGATTTACGTGGGACAGGAGATGTGAGACAATCTCTTATTGTTAATGTTAATGCTACAGCTTCATGTTTGCTTTCAACATTTAGTTTGTAGCAGACGTGCACATTTCACCATGACGCCCCTGATCCATTGGTGAAAAGGACGCTTTGATCCTCTCCTCTTTCATCTCGAACTGCTTCATACAACAAAGAGGATGCAGAAAGTGCTTAAGGTTGAAATGTCTGTGTCTTTTGTGTTGTGTCACATTATTTGTCATTGGAAAGCTTTTGACATTCTAAATAACAACAGAAAACACAAGAAAAGATTCAAAATATAAATTATTGCAAATACAGTAAAGTCTCGTTATATCGATATTCAAGGGAGTCCGAAAAAATATCGATATAACCGGGACTATCGATATATCCGACCCTGTTTGCATGTAATTTTCTCCGTGCGTGCATAGAAATAGTATCGATATAACCAGGACTATCGATATATCCGATATCGATATAACGAGACTTTACTGTATCAACGATCAAATGCAGGCAGATTTTCATCAGAAATCAAAATGGCTGTCACTGAATTCTAGGAAAGAAAATTGCAAGCTCTAGAAATATATATGCTAATGCTTCTTTTTGGTTGAAACTTGGCAGTTATGGAGGAAAATATATATTCTACCACTTCTATGAGTTATAAAAATACAACTTACTCACCTTTATAAACTGTAGTGTTAGCAAAAAGAGCGTAAACTTCAATCAATTTTTCCCCCATTTCTCGTTGTCGTATTTGGAAATTTCAAGAACCAGCATGGAGGGAAACGTGTAATACGTCATCATAAACTGCATAGCTTGGACGAAAAACGATTATGTACTTCACAAAAATGCAATCATATACGACTGCGAGTACAGAGTGCGCTCGGTTCACTGGACGGAAACAATCGCGGTGGAATATAGGTCACTGTAGCGTACCTATATAATCCAATCCAATCCAACAGTTTATTTACCTAGGCGTAATGTGAAACGTGCTATGCTCACCTGTTACCGACCATTTTTTTGTTTGTGAATGTATTTTATAATACTTGTGTTCAAGTTTCACACTGTTGTTCAGTGCAAGAAATTTTGTGAACTCTTTGTTTACCATCCGAGGAACCAGAAGAGTCAGAATGATCTGCTGTTGCTTGAAACATGGTATCGGTACTCACTATCGGTAAAGCAAAAATATTTGAATTGGTACTGCTCCGGATACAAAGAAAGTGATATAAAACACTCCCCTCAGAAAAGACATCACATGACGTCATACAGCAGGGCGAGCGAGGCCAAGCGATGACTGAAACGAGAAATCGAATGAGGTGCGAGTAACTGTAAACCTTTTAGCCGCAGCTCGTAGTCGCTAAGAATAGCAGGGAGGTTGCGCGCACGCATTTATCATCCGCGCAACCTCATTTGTCATACGTGCACCCTCTTGAATACCCCCACAAATGTTTGGACCGTCTTACACTGTAAAAACTGTGATTAAGAGTAAGGATGTTTTTGCTTGTGTGTGACAGTTGTTTGGGAATGATAAAACGAGATTTTTGCCACACACTATAATTGATGAAGCAGCTTATACAAATATTTTTCAAATGGCCGACAGGGGGTGGTCACGCGCAAAAGGTATGAATAATAATAATAATAATAATAATAATAATACATTTTAAGCGCCTTTCCAAGCTTTCGTGGAAACTTTACAGTGACAGACACGCATAGGTACTATAATAAATAAAATGTAATCACAAATACAATGCAATAAATAAAATACAATTACAAATAGAAACAAGAGAGAGAGCTACACAAAAAATGCAATTTTAAATAGGTGGGTTTTGAGATGGGACTTGAAGGTGGAAAGAGAATCGATGTTACGAATGTTGAGAGGAAGTGAGTTCCAAAGTTTGGGGGCAGAGCAGCTGAAGGCTGGGGGAGGGGGGCACACAGAGGTGGAGGGAGGAAGAGATTCTGAGGGAACGAGAGGGAATACAAATTTGAAGAAGGTCAGATGGGGCAAGGTTATGGATAGGTAGTTGACTCTATATTTGACCGGGAGCCAGTGGAGCTCTTGGAGGACGGGGGTGATGTGGTGAAAGGATGCGGTTCTGGTGATGAATTCTGGACGAGTTGAAGTTTGTAGAGAAGTTTCTGAGGGACACCAAAGAGAAGTGAATTGCAATAGTAAATCCGGGAGGTGACAAGGCTATGAGCGAGGATAGCAGTGGTGTGAGGAGTGAGAGACGGGCGAAGACGATTGATATTGCGTAGGTGGAGGTACGCAGAATGGGTTAAGTTATTTATATGCGAGTGGAAAGACAGTGTGCTGTCAAGAATGACACCTAGGCTTTTCAATTGATGGGAGGGAGAAAAGGTCCGATTATTTCCACACGTGTTGAGGAAGACGCTATGAGCAACCGGCCATCGTACTCATGATGCCCCCCCAAAAAAATGAAAAATAATACATAGAAAACAATTTAAAAACTGCAGAAGGACATTGTCGTGAAAGTTGACACAACAGTGTCAATAGTAGAATGCCAAATGAAGAAATGTTTGACCATGTGTTACAGAAAGCGAGGATTATTTTTCAATGAAAACAAAATGGAAAAAATGGTGATTTTATGTTTTTTGCTGTTTGTTTTAATAGGCATGACTTAAAGAAATGAAAAAATGTTTTTTTGTGAGCTGTCTCTCTCTGTAACTGTCACGGTTTGCAAGGTGGTGATGGCGGTTGTGGATCCCAAAAAGCAGGCAGGAGGGAGGAGGTTGTGTTTGACAAATTGTATTAAAATAAAGTCAGCAGGAACAAAATCTAAAACATCAAAATCATCTGAACAGAAAAAATAAAAAGTATCAAAAGAAAACCAAGAGTAAAAGTCCGCCAAGGAGAAACAAATACATGCACAGCATACAATGCATACAATTGCATACAAAGCATACAACGACCCGACAACGAATGGTCGTGCCGGGAGTCCTTTTGCCTGCCACTGATTGTAATGACCAGTACCTGTGAGGCTGCAGGCGGGGCCGACAGCGCCACCCGTTGGTCTCCAACCAGATCAGTCAATCATGTTTACACTGTATGTATCACTGGTCTATCGATTGCTTCGGTCTGAAAGTCGGAAGTGACGCTATGTGGCTGAATTTGCAGCTTATGAAGCTGAAAAATGTCCAATGAATGTTTTTATCATACATTTAATTTACAAGCGCCTTTCTGAACACCCTGGGGCACGTTATAATAAAACAACAACACATAGAACAATAAAACCATGAATAAAATGATAAATAATAAAATAGCAGATTAAACTAGACCATGAATGCAAGTTTAAAGTAAGAAGGGAGTCAATATTACGGATGTTGGGTGGAAGTGAGTTGCTGAGTTTGGGAGCAGAGCGGCTGAAATCTCTGCACCCCATCGTGGTGAGACGGGCAGAGGGCATAGAGAGGTGGAGGGAGGATGAGGATCTAAGGGACTGAGAGGGAACGGAGATTTGAAGTAGGTCAGACAGATGGGGGGGGGGACAAGGTTATGGATGGCTTTAAATGTGAACAGAAGTATCTTGAATTCTATCAATTGCTATCGATTGTTTTGACACTCATGCAATTCAGCAAAGGGAATTCATAGTCCAAATTTGACATCACCGATCGAATTCCTTCAAAATAAATCAATAAATTTGCCAAAGCCGACCCTTTCCCGAACAAACACTTCCAAGATATACGAAGGTAATTTTTGCTGTAGACGGTAGCGACTATTTGCCTTCTTCTTCTCGCCTCGGGTCTTAGCGCCCAAGTGTAACATTCCAAATCATGCTGAGCTTAATTTTAGCTTGACAAGTCAGCTACTTGCAGTGGCGTCAAGCCTCAGCGCCTTAAGTTGCCCGCACAAACATCGGACGCACACACATGGACTCGCACATGCATCTTGACACACGGCCGAAAAAATTGCTGATTGCTGAAATTGCTGATTCATTGACAAACTCCAAAATAAAGAAATAAATAAACCACACGTCTCCAAATTCATCCATTACTTGTTTTTCTCCAAGTTAACAATCCTCATCGATATGTTTCAAGTACATTCCTGCTCTACTCAAAACATCAACATTAAAATACATTCATCTTTCGAACACATTTACCATCTTAAGCCTCCAGTTACTTTCAAGTTCCAAGGACCTTCATCGATCTTAAAGGACAACCGACACCATTTTTTTGTTTCCTAACTGACATCAGAAAAACGTTTTATAGCAACTAAAATACCCCAAACACCTAGGGTGATATTTTTAGTCAAATGCAAAACACCAATAAAAATGATTTAAAGTGTCCCAAAACTACTTCAAAATGACCTCGGAGATGCCGAGTTTCAGAAGGTCGGGAACTTCTGAAACTCGCCCCCTTATTTGTGACGTCACGCCAGGACATCTTGCCTTGCTCTAGAATCAAAACAATGGCGTCAGATTCGGAGAAAGTGCTTTCTTGTTACTCATCCAGTTATGAATATGATTCAAATAGTTCTGAAGAGGAAAGCATAAATGTTTGCAATTGATTAAAGAAGTCCTCCCATATCAATTCGAGCCATCAGGACTCCAAAGTAGCGTCCCAGAAAATTCACAAGATGGCGCACACGAGTCACCATCGCGTTATTTATGTGTTTTCCTTCTAATTTCACCATCAACACGATGTTTTCAGACCAAACAAAGTACCCAAAATGCATTGTGGGCCGCTTTCTCACTCAGAGGCGTTCCATACGTGACGTCACGTAAGGCATTGTCATCAACTCGAAAACAAGACTTCTTGAATATTCAGCGCGAGTCCTAGAACGTAAAATACAGCTATATGCCGTGGAATCTTTGTAAAATACGCTCAGTAGAAATCATTTGAAGTGATTATGGACAAATTATGGACATAACTTGTCCGGAGGCGTGGGTTCTCCTTTAACTTCCAAAAACTTAAAAATATCTCCACCGAATGCATAGAAACTCCTCCATGTTCCTAAAACTTTCAAACCCCTCAAATACATTCAATCATGATATTTTATTCTGAATTCTTTGGTCTCCAAAAAGTTCATCCTCAAGCATCCTGTTCGACAACTTCTAAAAATCTCCATCTCCTACTTCTAAAATAGACTTTTGAATATTTAAAAAAAAACTTACACAACCCCCCAACCCTGCCAAAACATCCACTTCCAAATACAGTCACCATGGTAAAAACCTCCACCTTAATACTCCCAAATTGTTATTATTATTTTGCTTATGAAAAGCACCATTTCACCTTCCAGAAAACCCCAATTCTCCAAATAACCTTCATTTTACACCTCTAAACATCCACAACCTCCATTTTATTGCCATCTAAAAGTCCCTTAGCCCCAAATTCAGTATTGCTAGACAGGAACAATCGGCATTGAGGTGTTCGAAGTTCACCTACCTCAAGTCACAAGGTCCGAGCCTCCACTGAGACCCAACTACACCCACCACCACCCCTGATCCATCCGAAAGACCCCACCTCTCTTGTGATGTCAGCATTGTATTATTTTCGGGGTAGAAAGTGGAGGGTGGGACAGCGACAGGACTTTCAGGATCGACATGAACAGTGGCGCACATATATGGAGAAACACTGACACCTAGTGGCTCGAACTAGTCAGTGCTAATACGGACCCCAGTCCAACATACAATATGTACTGTATTTTACATTAATACAGCGCTTTAACCACAGCTGAAGCTGTAACAAAGAGCGTAACATGGACAACTGTCATATACAGGAAATAAAGTGTCATTGAGTGTTTTGAAAGACGCTTAGAAATAAAATGTATTATTATTATTATTATTAAGATGTTACTACTATTACTATTACAGTAAAGTCTCGTTATATCGATATTCAAGGGAGTCCGAAAAAATATCGATATAACCGGGACTATCGATATATCCGACCCTGTTTGCATGTAATTTTCTCCGCGCGTGCATAGAAATAGTATCGATATAACCGGGACTATCGATATATCCGATATCGATATAACGAGACTTTACTGTATTATGAAACACACAAATAACACACAAATAACAGACCGAGAATGCTGTACTCTGTCATGTCTATTCTCTTTGCAAGTAAAAAAAAAAAATCAACAAAGAGACGTCTGCCCTCTTTTTTTGTGAGTTTCAATTATTTCTTGATGTCAACCTTAACATTTACAATTTAAAGATTAAGAGCAGAGTTGATTATTACTTTGTTTGTGACACATGTTGAGGACATTGACACTTCCTCTTCTTTTGACTTTTTTTTTTTTTTTTTTTGTGGCATTGAGGCGCATAGATTGCACTGAATTGCATTCAGGACAGCTTACATTAATTGCTTCACGTTGGCTAGGAAGGCTAAAATAACATTACCAACAAACCAGAACATGACTCATGACACACTCACACGAAATGTCATCCTCCAGAAGGTTGACCTCTGCCAAGACTCGGCACTCGCAATCTTCTTCCCAGTTAACTAATGCAGCTAAAAAAATGTGTATTGTATGTTGAAACGGTATCAAAACACAGGGCGCTTGTGTAAATTCCCCAGATACCGAAAGCAACTCAACAAACCACAACAGAAAAAAAAAAACATTTCAGACAACAGCACTACACAACCAAACGCAAAAGAACACAGTTGGACACAAAACACAAAAACAACCAACAATGCAGGAGAAAAGAACCCTTTTTTACTACTTTTTTATTTGTTTACTTTTTACCACCGGAAGTAATTCAGGTAAAAAAAATCATGTACGTTTTTTTACAACTTTTCTGATTATTTATTTACTTTTTACTACCGGAAGTAATTCAGGTTCCCCAGCCCTGCGTGGTGCCTGAGGCACCTTTGGGGCAAAGTACAGGAACGACCATATTTAGACGTTCCGCAACTATTTACGTCATGATAGAGGACGTCGGTTTCATTTTCAAACAGTAAGTGATTCTTTTCAATCGTGTTTCTTTTCAGGTCAAAAAAGAAGCAACTTCCTCCACTCGAAGACCCTCCTCAACACACGCGTGGGCGAGCACAAAAACTTGGAATGGAGTGCTTTGCTATGACACATGACGCCACCAGGGGATGCCTCAGACGCGTTTCGTTCAGTGTTGGGGGGGGGGAGAGAGAGACAGAGAGAGAGAGAGACAGAGAGAGAGAGAGAGAGAGAGAGAGAGAGAGAGAGAGAGTAGTGTACGTGTGTTTGTGTTTGCCTGTAAATGTCTGTGTGCATCTGTGCATGCAAGCGTCTCAGTGTGAATTTGTGTGTGTGTGTGTGTGTGTGTGTGTGTGTGCACTCATGAGAGAGTGTGTACTGTATACTGTACTTGTATGCACAGCCAGCATTTTGTGTTCTGATGGGCCGCAATTAAAAAAGTTCAAAGGCAGACTGCGGCGGAAGATTGGACGCCATAGCAGGAAAACCAGTTTGTCATGATGATGATGAAGATGTGGAGGAGGAGGAGGAGGATGGCATCCACAGGTTGTTTCAGCGACGTGTCAGATTAAGTCTGACTCAAGTAGCAGAAGGTGTCTGTTTGTGTTACTATGGAGAGTATAAATACACTCAGTGGAATGTCTATTAGGTAGTGTTGTTGTCTATGTTTGTTATGATTGACAATTCATCACCACAACATGCCCGAAAATAAAGCAATTTTGGAATGTGCGGCCGTCCTCAAAATAACTCGACCAAAACTTATTCTGTCTGTGCGCGCACAAAATGACGCAAGACAAAAAAAAGTCACTCTGTAGCGCTCTTTGGAAAAAATATTTCATTAAATGTTATCCCAACACCAGTTTCACAGATCAACAAAAGGTGTATGTTTATTTTTCCCCCGGCGCCATCGAATGTGACACAGAGTTTAATGTCAAAGTTGAGTGATTTTTTTTTGGGGGGGGGAGAACTTTTTAAAATCAAGACAAGCGCACATAAAATCCTCCTGGACCCTCAGCATCCTGCCCACCACCTTTTCCAGCAAAAAAAATGGCATCACCCTACCCACTCTTGAGGACTTTCACACTGCAAGAATCGAAACAAGAGCGCGGAAAATCCTACTGGACCTTCTGCACCCTGCCCACTACCTTTTTCAGATAATCCACCTTTTACAGCAAAGAAAATCATTGCCATCACCCTACCCACACTTGATGACTTGCACACTGCAAGAATTGAAACAAGAGCGCGGACAATCCCACTAGATCCCCCGCATCCTGCCCACCACCTTTTCCAGCTAATCCACCTTTTTCAGCAAAAACAATCATTGGTATCACCCTGCCCACTCCCGAGGACTTGCACACTGCAAGAATCAAAACAAGAGCGCGGAAAATCCTATTGGACCCTCAGCACCCTGCCCACCACCTTTTCCAGGGAAAAAAATCATTGGCATCACCCTAACCACTCTTGAGGACTTGCACACTGCAAGAATCTAAACAAGAGCGCGGAAAATCCTATTGGACCCTCAGCACCCTGCCCACCACCTTTTCCAGGGAAAAAAAATCATTGGCATCACCCTACCCACTCTTGAGGACTTGCACACTGCAAGAATCTAAACAATAGCGCGGAAAATCCTACTGGACCCTCTGCAGCCTGCCCACCACCTTTTCCAGCTAATCCACCTTTTTCAGTGAAAACAATCATTGCTATCACCCTACCCACTCTTGACGAATTGTACACTGCAAGAATCAAAACAAGAGCGCGGAAGATCCTACTGGACCCTCCGCACCCTGTCCACCACCTTTTCCAGCCTCCGATCCATGTGCACCAAATCCAGCAGATATTTGAACAGCTTTCCCCCCCATCGCCATTAATGGTGTTTTCTCTGCGATAATTTTACCTAGTTCCTCATCAATAGTGTTCTGTTTGGCTGGGTTGACAGCTTTTTGCATCAAGTGTACAGATGGCTTGTGCGGGTTATTTGTGGTGTGCCGATTGATGGGAATTTTAACCTTGCAGTCTACACTCTGCCTTTGAAATATCAAAGTTGAAACAAGTCCAATTTTCACTGTTCTCTGTCCATTTTGTCTCTGTTTGTCATCTGCCTGTCCTTTTAATGTTTAAACCACCTCCCCTCACTGCTGCGTTCTTGACCAATCACGTGGCTTTAACTAAAGACTGGGGGCAGGGAATAGAGGACAAGAAAATGTCGGCTGCCATGTTCTTTTTTTGGAGAATGGCTTCACTCTCTCTCTCTTTCTCTGTAAACCCCCCCCCCCCCCCCCTCACTGCTGCGTTCTTGACCAATCAGGTGGCTTTAACCGACGACTGGGGGCGGGGAATAGAGAACCAAAACAAGCCGGCTGCCATTTTCTTGTTAGAACGGGCTCGTTCGCGAATGACACATCACTCATTGTGGCAGCTCCGTGTGTATCCCGAAAAAGAGTTCGTATGCCAAGGTAAAATTTTCATAAATTACCATTCGTAAACCGAAAAGTTCGCAAGCCAAGGGGTTCGTAAGCCGAGGTATCACTGTAACTAAAAACAGAGTCTCTGATTCAGTTTGGAAACTGCCCATGAAACAGTTTTTTTGTCTTACTTTGTGAAATCCCGTACGCTTTACTTCTATTCGTTTGTGAAATTTTAAAAGTCTCCCTTATGCTTAGATTGAAAGAGGAACCAACACCCCCTAACCTCCTCCCTCGCCAATCCAAAAAAAAGCCCAATTTCCACCAGTTTAAAGAAGCAGTTGACAGGAGAAAGAAAAGGCGTTGAGCTGCTGTTTATCGTCATGTTAAAAAAAATGTGAATGGCAAAAAATGTGAATGGACGCAGACGTTAGGCCTCCCCGCTAACCGTCGCGTTCTCTTTGTCTCTCAACAAGGAGGATCCCATTTCCCGTCGGTCTCCTCCCCCCCAATCCCAAACACACATAAACCACATGAGCGCCCACATGAGCGCATGGGGAAAGAATTCAGCGGCAAATCCATCAGAGGGAAGGAAAAAAAAACAGAACCAAAAAGAGAAGAAGAATCTCGCTTTGGAAAATTTCAAGGATGTCGAGTACCGCGGTAAACTGATACCACGAACTTAAAGGACAACAGACACCATTTTTTTGTTTCCTAACTGACCTCATAAAAACGTTTTATAGCATCTAAAATACCCAAAACACGCAGGCTGATATTTTTCCTCAAATGCAAAACACCAATAAAAGTGAGTTAAAAGTGTCCCAAAACTACTTCAAAATGACCTTGGAGATGGCGAGTTTCAGAAGGTCCCGCCCCCTTGTTCGTGGCGTCACGCCAGGACGTCTTGCCTTGCTCTAGAATCAAAACAATGGCTTCAGAGACTAAGTAGATGCTTTCGTGTTACTCGTCCAATTATGAATATGATTCAAATAGTTCTGAAGAAGAAAGCATACATGTTTGCAATCGAACCTTCTGAAACTCGCCCCATTGTTTGTGACGTCACGCCAGGACATCTTGCCTTGCTCTAGAATCAAAACAATGGCTTCAGATTCGGAGAAGGTGCTTTCTTGTTACTCATCCAGTTATGAATATGATTCAAATAGTTCTGAAGAGGAAAGCATAAATGTTTGGAATCAATTAAAGAAGTCCTTCTGTATCAATTCGAGCCATCAGGACTCCAATGTAGCATCCCAGAAAATGCACAAGATGGCGCCCAAGCTCTGTTGGAAATGGGCTGATTTGTCTGCTGGGAATTTGTGTCAACTAGTATCAAATAGTAGTCTTGGTAGTCACAACGATTTACCATCGCATTATTTATGTGTTTTCCTTCTAATTTCGCCATCAACACGAAGTTTTCAGACCAAACAAAGTACTCAAAATGCATTGTGTGTCGCTTTCTCGGTCAGGGGCGGTCCTTTAGTGACGTCACGTACGGACTCGTCACCAACTCAAAAACAAGACTTCCTGAATATTCAGCGCGAGTCTTAAAACGTAAAACATCGCTATATACGGTGGAATATTTGTCAAATACGCTCAATAGAAGTCATTTGAAGTGATTTTACAAATTATAGACGCAACTTGTCCGGAGGTGTCGGTTGTCCTAAGGGCTTTGTCTGTCTTCATGTTTACATGCATGGAAATAACCACATACACAAACACACAACACATCGAGTACAAAAGACCGCAGACAATGGAGTCCCTCAAGGGTCCGTCATCGGACCCCTTTTGTTCAGTCTGTATAAGGTTAGCCTTGGATGGATCAAGTGCTTCATAACACCTATTTTGGTTATCACGATTATGCAGATGACACACTGCTATATTTATCAATGTTCCCAAATGGTTACTTAACCTTATAAAACCAATTGGAGATCATTAGTTTCGGCAACAAAAAAAAAGAAAATCATAACATTATTGTTAGATAACACCTAGTAGCGCTGTTTTTAGAAAGCAAACAACAAATCCGAAAGGTTTTGAATCGCCTCAGACCTGAATTTCTACAGTCATAGCGAATCATTCACCAAAACACATCAAGACTGTATGATCCAAGCAGATTCATTTCAGAAAACCAATGTGGCCACATCTCACCCTGTCTGTCGTCCAGTTTGCTGTCAAACTAAACATCCAACTAAAAAAAAAAATCACTACATATCGTAACCCGTGATATGGAACTGCTGATGCGTATGTGGAACGGTCGCTGCTTGGAATTGAAGCGCATTCACAATGTGAGATCATTCTTTTCGTCATTGGAAATTGACGCTACAGCAAGTGAAGGCTGTCAATAGAAATGGAATTGTGGAAGCCCACTCTCCATTGTTTTTTTTTTTTTTTTGAAGAATTCGTAATTTGATCGAAATTTTCCATTGTTCAGTGTTGTCATTGGAATGCACGCATTTTAGTTCAAGGAATTGAACGAGCATGCTACATCTGTTAGCTCATGTTTGCTAGCTATCTATTATCTATATAGCTATCTGGCGGGATAGATATCTAGATAGATATCTGTTAGCTATCTATTAGCTAGCTAGTCAGCTTTCTATCTATTTGAGTTACTTCCGGGTCGAGTGAATGCTGGCGCGTGTGGCTGCCCCTGCTCACCCGTCTCAAAACTCACTTGTTCTCTTTGTCATTCAACTTGATCTTGATTTTACTCCCCGTTGCTTTCTGCTATCTTTGAGACTCCTTTATTTCCCTGTATATGGTAGCTGTACATGTCAAGCGCTTTGTTACAGCTTCAACTGTTGTTAAAGCACTATATAAATCAATGTGTATTCTATTATCTTGTATTGTAATTAGTGTAGCCGCAAAGTTCAAAGCAAACGTGGTGAAGCAGCACGTAGCTGTTATGCTGCATGAGAATGGAATAAGATGTCAAATTGGCTTGTTGTGGTTTACTAAGCGACTACAACAATGACAGCTTCAAATCATCATACATGAAGCGTGCATATGATGAAATCAAATCAAATCTAGTAGCACCCCCCCCCCCCCCGCCCTAAAACGGACGATTCCTTGGATTATGGACCAATACATAAATTCAAAGAAAATAATTCATGTGTTTATTAAAAAAAATTGTCAGATTCCCTACTTTTGAATGCTCGCTAGTATCAGAAGCAAAATCATGCAATGAAAATCACATGAAGGTCACGCACACGAGTACGCGGACCGCACAAACACACACAAAAGTCCACAATGTGTCCCAAACTCAGCATGTGAGCAAAGCAAAGCACACGAAAACAAAGAGAATGTTCTGTACTTTTGTTGCTCACGTGTGTTTCCCGCAGCGAAAAACAAAACTGATAAAGCGTTCAATATAATCGATGAAAAGATTTCTTCAGCCGTCATCTGTACTTCTTTGAAGGTGTCGGACCTTTCGCTCATCCGAGAGGCTTCGTCAGCGAACTAATATATATATATATATATATATATATATATATATATATATAAAACCCTACTGTCCTTTTCATCGATGGACCACTCCTGTACGACTGAGAGCTTACACAGACGCAATCAATTTAATGATTGGCTTCGATTGGTATTTATAGACTTTTAATGAATGGCGCCATGTTAGCATAGTTTGTTTTTGCGTTTTTATATTTATTTTAAATATATTAGTTTGTGCTGAGGACAAAAATACATTATTTTTCCTTTAAGAATTAAGCAAAATAATTAATTAATTAAAAAAAGAAATCAATTGGAAGAAAAAAAGCTAAATTTAATTATTATTTAAATTCAGCAAATATAAGGAATGTACGAAAAATATGAAAAAATATAATATACATTTAATCAAATAAATAATTGACATTTTCATGTTTTGTTGTTTTTGATTGTAACTAATTATTGGTATAATTATTTAAAATTTCCAACCAAATGTGAAATAGCAATCCGACTATTTTTTGGTATTATTTACAATTAAATGTAAATATTTTTAACTCATTCACTGTCAGACAATGTGCAAAAAAATGTGTCCACTTCAGTACCAGGGTTTTAGTCATTGTCACTTGAATTCCGGGACCCACAGAATATTGAGTTTTAGGACTATACAGCATTAGAAAGCTTAGACTCTGTTCTTTCACCAGAAAAAATAGTGAATTCCTAAATTACATGAGTCTGGAGTTATTTGAGGTTAAAATAGGGTCGGGTGTACAAAATACAATACATATTGGTTTCTAATTCGGGAATAGCGCTCTAAGTTATACAGTAAAGTCTCGTTATATCGATATTCAAGGGAGTCCGAAAAAATATCGATATAACCGGGACTATCGATATATCCGACCCTGTTTGCATGTAATTTTCTCTGTGCGTGCATAGAAATAGTATCGATATAACCGGGACTATCGATATATCCGATATCGATATAACGAGACTTTACTGTATTTTCAATTCCCGAATAAATCCGTAAATGGCAGTCAATGAGTTAATGAACAGTTTAAAAAGTTATGAAATGAGATAAATTAGTCGAAACAAAAATAACTGACTACATTAACCAAACAGGAAATACATTTTGGGTGAAAAAATAAATAAATAATGCAACGTCATGCAACCATTTACATGACGTTGCATTATTTATTTATTGAACTCTTTTTGGGGGATACACACGGAGCGCCACAATGACTGATGTGTCGTTCGTGAATGAGCCCGTTCTCCGAACAACAAAATGGCAGCCGACTGTTTGTGTCCTCTATTCCCCGCCACCAGTCTTCGGTTAAAGCCATGTGATTGGTCAAGAGCGCAGCAGTGAGTGGGTGGGGGTTACAGAGAGAGAGAGAGTGAGGCCGTTAGACCTTAAAGAGACAGGCAGACGACAGAAAGAGAATGAGCAAATGGACAGAAAACACTGAAATTTGGAGTCGTTTCAACTGATAGTTCAAAGGCAGAGTGTAGACTGCAAGGTTAAAATATCCCATCAATCAAGCTCCATAAATAACCCGCACAAGCCCTCTGTACTCCTGATGCAAAAAGCTATCGACCCAGCTAAACAGAACACAATTGATGAGGAACAAGGTAAAATTATCACAGGGAAAGCACCTATAAGGGATCATTCCTCAAGATGGTGAAAGAAGAAGGTTACGTTCATCATCAAGTGTTTACTGCTGAGGAAACCGGCCACTCCATTCCATCAAGCCATCAACGACCATCACAAAGGTCAATAAAATGACTTTATTATAAAGTACAGTTTATTTCTTTAATTATAATACCATAGCACATTTATTATAAATAATATAAGGTATAGTTTGTGTAGTTTTAAGGTTTAGAAAATTAGAAAGTAGGAAATTATGTTTTATGGGGACCTGGGAATGGATTATTCTCTTTTTAATGGTTTCCTATGGGAAATAAATTTTTGGGATACACACTTTTCACCTTACAGACTTAAGTTCGTAGGTCAAGGTATCACTGTATACCGATTTCTAAATTTCATAATCAGTGTATCAATGAATGTGATGTGTGCAATGCATGCTGGATGTTTTATGACTCAATCGGGCGTTCGGCTTGTGTTTCACATCAAGCAGCATAAATATTTACATTGAGCATATGACCTAAATTTCCATATGTGGAGTCAGTGACGAAGGGGGGGCTGGTGGAGGGTGGAATGCGGGGGCGAGGAGACGGCGGTGAGGGGGGGGGGGGGCGGAGGTGCGCAAAAGCGTGGGGGTTGCTTTAATCCATCTTAACTACGATGGAGCCTCGAACCCAAAGCGGCAAACAACATGTGGCATGTAAAGCGTCCCTTTGATTGCATTGTTGCTATCGAACGCTGCGCTAGGCCGCCTACCAGACTGCAGTCGCCGCCCCCCCCCCCCCCCCCTGCATTCATGTCGCCCCCTCCAGCCATCCCCTCAAGACCGCAGAGACACACACACCGAAGAGCCAAACCGAGGCCTTCCTGCAGCCGGCTGATGTCAGGCTCCAAGAATGTGGAAAACAGAGCACAGTGGGGGGGCTTGTTCTCCCCCCGTGAATAGAAAACGGCAGGCCAAAGCACATGCCACACACACGGCCTAGTCTCGGGGGGGCGGAGGGGCTTTGTGGGAGGCGGCGGAACGGCGAGCGAAGGAGAAGGGGGTGCCGAGTGTAGTTAGAGGTCATGTGGAGGCACTTCTGATGGAGTTTCAGTTCCAGTGAAATGGATTTTTTTTGAAAACAACTTGAATGTGAACGCGTCAAAACAGGAAGTGCAAGGTCAGCACACATTGGCAGACTTTTATTTTTTTTTCCCCACTCAATCTTTGATTTCTATTTTTCTCATCACTCTGTGAACGAAGTTAACACAAGGGGGTGCTAAATCCACCAGTAGAGATAATTATTTGCATCAGTGAAGCTGTTTTACAGTCTGTTTCTCAGCTGGCTAGCGAGTTAGCTAGCTAAAGCGTGAGTTGCCCAATAACCAGCTTTATACAAAATAAGAAGCACAAGGGCCTGCGTGGTGACATGTGTGTTCCAACACGGATGACACTAGCAACAACTGCTACCACGATTCTTTCTTTTCGCTCGCTAGCTAAATAAATAGTGAAACAAATAGCTAGCAAGAGTGCGAGACTGGTTTTTAGGCTATCTAGCTGGCTACCGAGCTGGGTATCTATTTGGTACCTAGCTGGCTAACTAGCTAGCTATTTGCTGTCTTGCTGGCTATTAGCTATCTATCTGGATAGCTATCTAGCTGGCTAGTTATTAGATATATATTAGCTCGCTTTCTATCTATTTCAGTTCCTTCCGGGTTGAGTGAACGCTGCCGCGTGTGGCTGCCGCTGCTCACCCACAGAAAAACGGATCCTGTGACTGTAAAATGACCTTGAGAGTTTTGAAAGGCGCTTACAAATAAAATGTATTATTATTATTATTATTATTATTATTATTATTATTATTATTATTATTATTATTATTATTATTATCACATTATTATTACCGGAAACAAATTCCTTGTGTGTTCTACATACTTGGCAATAAAGATGATTCTGATTCTTACTATTATTATTATTATTATTATTATTATTATTATTATTATTATTATTATTATATTATTATTATTTAGAGGAATGTAGTACAGATGGACACAAATAGTTTTCACCACAAGCCTTGACTATGATAATAAAAAAATAAAAATAAAATAATAAATAAATTAATAAATTAATACCTTGGCTTATGAACTTAATTGGTTCCCAGAAAGTGTGTCCAAGGCGAAAGTTGTGTATTCCAAACATTAATTTCCCATAGGAAACCATTAAAATGAGAATAATATGTTCCCAGGTCCCCATAAAACATAATTTTCAACTAGCCTTAAAACTACATACAACATACCTTATTTTATTTATAATAAATGTGTTATGGTATTGTAATGAAAGAAAAACTGTACTGTATAATCCTTTAAAGGACAACCGACATCACTTTTTTGTTTCTTAAATGACATCAGAAAAACGTTTTATAGAATAGAAAATACCTAAAACACTAAGTATGATATTTTTAGTCAAATGCAAAACACAAATAAAAATGACTTAAAGTGTCCAAAATCTGCAAAAAAAATGAACCCGGAAGTGGCCAGTTTCAGAAGGTCCCGCCCCCTTGTTCGCGATGTCACCCCAAGACGTCTTGCCTTGCTGGAGAATCAAAACAATGGCTTCAAATTCGGAGAATATGCTTTGTTGTTACTCGTCCAGTTATGAATATGATTCAAATAGTTCTGAAGAAGAAAGCATACATGTTTGCAATCGATTAAAGAATTTATTCCGTGTCATTTTGAGGCATGAGGGGTGGGAAATGTCGCACCCAAAAAAGGCAGAAAATGGCGACAAAGCCGTGTAAGGAATTAATCAGCCCGTTTCCACAGGCTGATTAATTCCTTACATGGAGCTTCGTCGCGCTCTTCTGCCTCTTTTTTGGTCCTACACGACATTTTCAGACCAAAGTACAGCAAAATGCATTGACGTGATGGAAGGACTGGTACAATGTGTCCTTTTTTCAGTTAGGGGCGTTCCTTCAGTGACGTTAGGTGAGGACTCGTCACCAACTCCAAAACAAGACTTCCGGAATATTCAGTGCGAGTCTTAAAACGTAAAATATAGCTATATGCAGTGGAATCTTTGTAAAATACGCTCTGTAGAAGTCATTTGAAGACATTTTACAAATTATGGACACAACTTGTCCGGAGACGTCGATTGTCCTTTAAAGGTGGGATAAGATGTTAAATGTTTACACGTATGTGTATTTCACATACAAGGCCCAAACACTTGCATGACAACCAAGGTGCGGTCATGTCTGCAAGGATGATGTCACTGCACTGATGTAAGCATCATTCAACAAGTCCAGACGTGCTTTCGCCACCAGATGTTTAAGGCCGACACCGGTGCTGTGTAATAATGCTCAATAACTTTTTGTACTTCAGTAATACGTATCTGAATTATACTCGTTTTTCAGACGACTTCATTTTTTGCTTTTACTCACTACAAGTAAACATGAAAATCGGTTCTTTGTGTCCAGAAATGTCAAACTTTTTATTGTGAGCATCCAAAAGCACACCTAGCTTTTCTTAGCATAAATATGTTTCGTTTAATGCTAACATCCAATGCCATCGCACATATAGGCAAATTAACTCATTCACTGCCAGACAATGTGCAAAAATGTGTCCAGTCCAGTGCCAGGGTTTTTATCATTGTCACTCAAATTCCAGGACCTAGCAAATATTGTGTTTTAGGATGGCATAAAACATTCAGTACAGCGTTATAAACCTTAGACTCTCTTCTTTCATCAGAAAAACATTTAATTCCTAACTGATATGAATGAGGAGTTATATGAGCTTGAAATGAGGGTGGCTGTCCAAAATACAATGCAATACATACATATTGGTTTATACAGCGGTTGAACAACAGCTGGAGCTGGAACAAAGCGCCGACATGGAAAAAAGGGGAAATGCTGCCACCTTGTGGAAAAGAAAAAAAAAAGCATTTCCAGAGGCCATGGCCTGTGCTTTATCGGTACCCAAGCATGAAAAAACAAAAATGAACAAATTCGGGAATGGTACTCGAATAAATTTGTGAATGAGTTAATTTCAGGCACATGGTGGTGGTTGAATGGAATGATTGACAGGTGATTGAACACAAATGTTGCAGCAACTCATGTAGACCAACAGGCACAGCCATGTTTTTAATTTAATTTTGGATACTATAGATGACAAAGTACATTTGATGGAGTTCTCAAACTACACAACTTTTTTTTTGTATTTCATGACACTCGCCCTGACAGACTACCAGATAAACATCGCTCTGTATCTTGGATCGGTATGTATGTCACACAACAAGTCCATCACCTTCTGGGAGGCAAGAAAAACAACTGTAGTCAAGGTCATGTTGAGGTAGGCATTATGTGCATGTGCTTTGTTTCGATGTTCAGAAAAAGCAAAGAAAATGAAAAATGGGAAAATGGACATGTTCCTGAATGGTGGTAAGAAAGAAAAAATGTCTATTCTCCAAAAATAATTTAAAGGACAACCGACACCTCCGGACAAGTTTCCATAATTTGTAAAATCACTTCAAATGACTTCTACTGAGCGTAGTTTACAAAGATTCCACAACATATAGCTTTATTTTACGTTTTAAGACTTACGCTGAATATTCAGGAAGTCTTGTTTTCGAGTTGATGACGATACCTGACGTGACGTCACGTCTGGAACGCCCCTGACTGAGAAAACGAAACACAATGCATTGTGGGTACTTTTTTTGGTCTGAAAACTTCGTTTTGATGGCGAAATTAGAAGGAAAAAACCATAAATAACACGATGGTGAATCGTAGTGTGTTGCATCAAGACTACTATTTGATATTAATTGACACAAATTCCCAGCAGACAAATCAGCCCATTTCCAACGGAGCTTGAGCGCCATCTTGTGCATTTTCTGGGACGCTACATTGGAGTCCAGACGCCTCAAAATGAGACGGAGGGACTTAATCGATTGCAAAAATGTATGCTTTCTTCTTCAGAACTATTTGAATCATATTCATAACAGGATGAGTAACAAGAAAGTATCTTCTCAGAATCTGAAGCCATTGTTTTGATTCTCGAGCAAGGCAAGATGTCCTGGCGTGACGTCACGAACAAGGGGGCGGCACCTTCTGAAACTCATTTTCTGAGGTCATTTTGAAGTAGTTTTGGGACACTTTAAGTCATTTTATTATATACAGTAAAGTCTCGTTATATCGATATCGGATATATCGATAGTCCTGGTTATATCGATACTATTTCTATGCACGCACGGAGAAAATTACATGCAAACAGGGTCGGATATATCGATAGTCCCGGTTATATCGATATTTTTTCGGACTCCCTTGAATATCGATATAACGAGACTTTACTGTATATATTTTGGGTATTTTAGATGCTATAAAACGTTTTTCTGATGTCAGTTAGGAAACAAAAAAATGGTGTCGGTTGTCCTTTAAATATTTTGTGAATGGGTACCTTTTTTGAGTCGTTTTCATGAACTACTTTTGTTCTTTTGGTTTCGCCTTTGAAAGTCTTCGACACAATTAATTAACCTTGTGTATGAAGTGTTCGATATCAATAAAGCGGCCTTGCTTTTGTTTCGAAATGCTTTGAAATGTTATTTTTAATTAGGTGAGGCACGTTTGAGTTACCTTGTGTGCGGAATAAACTTGCTTCCGAAGTGCAGCATGCAAATTACTCTTTGACATTAAAAAAAATAATTAATTTGACTTTGAAGTGTCAATTAGGCACACCGATATGAATCATATGTAGGAGTCAATACTTAGCCTGAAGCTAACGATTGGATTGGATTAGCCTTTATTAGTCTCGCGGTGGAGACATTTCAACAGCAGCAAAGTGGTGAAAGTAAGAGGAAAGGAAGAAGTAGAAAAATAAAATAACTGGATCTGCGGTAAATGCAGCCACTCTCACGGTAATAATAATAATAATAATAATAAAATTTAATACATTTCATTTCTAAGCGCCTTTCAAAACTTTCAAGCTCACTTTACAGTCACAGGATCGGTTTTTCTGCGGGTGAGAAGCGGCAGCCACATGTGCCAGCATTCACTCAACCCGGAAGTAACTGAAATAGATAGAAAGCTAGCCAGTTAACTAACAGATAGCTAATAGATAGTCAGCTGGACAGTTAGCTAACTAGCTAGATAGCCATATAGCAAATAAATAACCAGCTACATAGATAGCTAGCTCAATAGATAGCCAATAGATAGCCAGCTAGACAGTCAGCTAACTAGCTAGATAGCCATATAGCTAATAAATAGCTAGCTACATACTCCGGTGTGCCTTATACACCAGAAAATAAGGTAAATGTGGAAAATAACGATACCAATGTTACTCTTGATAATTGACGCAAATGCAAGATAAATGGTGAGCTTTCATCAAATTTTAAGACGTGGTTAATTTGTGACGTTCTGTTGGTCAGTTTTTCATCATTGTGGCAAAACTACTTTGTGTTTAACAAAGTGATCTTGCAACGTTAAAAAAAAAAAGAAGACCAGTGTTGTTTTTAAATCTTCTGAAAGCGTGAAAAGCCACTTGGCAAAAAAAAAAAAGAAAAAAAAACGAAGAGCCCCACTTTTTTATTTCACTGCAAATCCTCCCCAAAAATCCCCAGTGGTAATCCAAACGCCTCCACACAATCATACTACTGTGAGAAAAATACACATCTGCCTGTAGGCGTTTTCGGGTGCGATAAAGTGACAAAAACAATGGAAGCCAAGCCATAACGCTAAATGCATTTACATGTCCAAAATGACAGAATAATGTACTTGACAAATACCGACATGTGTAAGAACAAAACCAACTCCTTGACCGCCTACGCAATGACTCACATTACAGTATGTGTGCTTGTGCATGTGTGAGAATGACAGACTTGCCTGATCACATGAAACCCAAACCTTTTTTTTTGTTCAAGTCAGACTGAATGGAAAGAAAAAGATTAGTCCTATAGTCAGTGGAGTCAACTTCGGAGAAAAACAAGTAACACACAAAAAAAAAAACATAAATATGAGAAATAAATACATAGTTAAAAACTAGCATAAATAAGCAAATAAATAAGTAGATAAATAAATACAGTGATACCTCATCTTACGAATGCTTTAGCTTACGAACTTTTCGCCTTACGAACATTAAATTTGTGAGAGTATAATCTTGGCAGACAAACTAGTTTTCGGCGGATGAACACGGTGGCTGGCGGAGTGCTTTTCCCACACACCCTTTGAGTGCAGACGTGGTTTTCTATCTAGTGGAGTACTTTTGCTATTATGGGACCGAAAAAGACCCCACTCAGGCGAGTACAAAGCCGAAGAGGACACAAAAGACAATTACGGTCGAGCAAAAGAAGGAGATGCTCGAAAAACACTAACGAGGTGTGCGTTTGTGTGCCTTAGCATCCCAGTACCAGTATGCTAAGTCGACCATTGCTACCATCCAATGATAACGAGCATCACAAAGGTAAATAAAATGACTTTATTATACCGTACAGTTTATTTCTTTAATTACAATACAATAGCACATTTACTATACATAAAATAAGGTATATTTTGTGTAGTTTTAAGGCTTATTTAGTAGAAAATTATGTTTTACGAAGACCTGGGAACAAATTATTCTCATTTTTAATGGTTTCTTATGGGAAATACATGTTTGGCGGACAAACTTTTCGCCTTACACACACTATCTGGGAACCAATTAAGTTCGAAAACCGAGATGTTACTGTATATATAATAAAGATGGATGGATGAATGGATGGATAGATGGATGGATGGATTCAGAAACAAAAGATAGTTAGCTAGATAGCATGATAGCGAGATAGCTAGAATGATAGCTAGCACGCTAGCTAGGATGATATCTAGACAGCTAGCATGATATCTAGATAGCTAGCACAAAAGCTAGCATGTTAGCTACATCGATAGATAATATGAATACTTTAAATATGGAAATATGGAATCCATCTATATATTTTCGGAATTGCTGGTTTCTGGTCATGGACTAAATGAAATTGGCATCTGCATGTAAAATAATTAAAAATTTGGAAAAAAAATGTTTGGGGAAAAGATTCTAAATAATCACAAAAGTGCTGAATATTTGTCTGTCATAAGTCACATCAGGTCTTTTCGTTGGATCTGATGGATCTTTTCATTGGAACTTTCGTTGGATCTGATTGGACAGTCATAAAAATGTCAATGTCAAACTCTCTTCTTTCATCATAAAAAAGAGCTAATTCCTAAGTTATATGGTTATGGAGTTATATGAGCTTGAAATGAGGGCATCTGTCCAAAATACAATTTTGGTTTATATAGCGCTTTAACAACAGCTGAAGCAAGAACAAAATGGCAACATGGAAAAAAGGGAAATGTTACCCCCTTGTGGAAAGGGAAAAAACATCGCCAGAGGCAATGGCCAGCGCTTTATCAGCACCCAAACAAGTAAAAACAAAACCTGAACAAATTCGGGAATGGCGCTCTGCGTCATATTTTCAAATCCCGCATAAATTTGTGAATGGCAGTGATTGAGTTAATCAATACAAAGACCAACCAACCGATCAAGCGGAATCAGAGAAACGACAAAATTGCCGTTTCTCTGATTTCTCTGATCAGACCGTTCAGGGTTGAAACGAGTTAAGCGCTGCATCAGCACAACATGTTTGCGCTAACGTTACTGATTGACATGCCGGCATGTGGTCGACTGATAAGAGTCACTGCAGTGTTTTGCTTGGACACACAAGTTTTTAAAAAAATGAAGTGCTGTCAATCATCTGCGATTGACCAAATTCACCCGATCAGCACGATGGTACGGCATGGGTGCGCAACGGCCCTTTTTTCCGTCACATTCCTCCCCTCCTCCGACGATCCCGCCCCTTGTCAACTATTATCCTCTTTTGAACTCCCTCGTCCCTCAATCATCTCAAAATAATCTCAAATCCAAGACTTATTCCTTAATAAATATCTAAATAAATACATAAATAAAAATAAATAATAATAATAATAATAATAATAATAATAATAATACATTTTATTTCAAGCGCCTTTCAAAACACCCAAGGACACTTTACAATAAAAACAATAAAACAAAGCACATAACAATAAAACCATAAGTAAAATGATACATAATAAAATAGCAGATAGAACTATACATTAAAAGCAATTTTAAACATGTGTAAAATAGCTAGCTACCTAGCTGACCATCTATTTGCTATCTATTAGCTATCTGGCTGGCTCACTAGCTATCTAGCTGGCCATCTATTGGTGATACAGCTATCTATCTAGCAAGGTAGCTGTTTAGTTGTCTATCTATTATCTAGCCAGCTTTCTATCTATTTGAGTTACTTCTGGGTTGTGTGAATGCTCGCACGTGTGGCTACCGCTGCTCACCCACAGAAAAACCTACCCTGTTCCTGAAAACCTTGAGTTTTGAGAGTCGCTTATAAATGAAATGTATTATTATTATTATTATTATTATTATTATTATTATTATTATAAATATCGGATTTGATTTGGATATGCCTTTATTAGTCTTGCAGTGGAGAAATTCACATTTCACAGCAGTAAAGTGATGAAAGGAAGAGGAAATGAAAGAAGTAGAAAAAACAAAATACAGGAGCTGCTGGAAAGGCAGCCACTCTGGCGGCGCCGTTTTGAAGTCAAGATATGTTAGCAAAGCAGGTCGGTGGTCCAGTGGTTAGTGCATAGACCTCACAATGCACAAGTTGTGGGTTCGATACCAGCTTTGACGTTCCTGTGAGGAGTTTGCATATGTGGGTTTTCTCCAGGTTCTCCGGTTTCCTCCCACATTCGAAAAACATGCCTGGCAGGCTGATCAACCACTCCAAAAAATGTCCCGAAACGGAACGTACGCGCAAATGGTTGTCTCCGTGTACCCTGCAATTGGCTGGCAACCGGTTCAGGGTGTCTTCTGCCCGCTATCTGAAGACGGCTGGAATATGCTACAACACACCCAGTGAGGATAATTGGATCAAAAACTGGATGGATGGATTGAATGGCAGCAGGAGTCTGGCACAATGCATATTTTGTCGTTGCTTATGCAAAATACGCATGCTAACTAGGTAACTCACGAATTAGCTAACTCACGACTTAGCACCTCCCTCCTTCTCCTCCTACCTACGTACCTACTGAATGCAATCAGTACTTGTTTAATTTTTTATACCTAAAATGTCCTTGAGACTTTTGCAAGGCGCTTAGAAATAAAATGTATTATACAACTTTAGTTCGCTGACGAAGCTCTTCGGATGAGGAGCGAAACATCCGACACCTTCAAAGAAGTACAGAGGACAGCTGAAGAAACCTTTTCATCGATATTATTATTATTATTATTATTATTATTATTATTATTATTATTATTATTATGACCCTGTTCGACCGTGTGGTTTGGTATTCATCCGCCAAAAGCAGCTTCTCAGATGCTTTCCGACCCATCTCAGGTACTTTCCTCCGCTATCGAAAGCAAACATGCGCCCATAAGCATCGACATGCCTCATCGCCACGACTTCCACCTTTTCCATTTCCACTCGTCACCAAGCTCTAAAGTGCTACTCCACTTCGCATTTATCCAAACAATGTGAGGGAACAAAAACACATACGGGACATCACAAAAATCTGAATCACACCTTCACGTCAAATAAGTTTCAACACAAAAAGCCAAAACAAAAAAATGACGACACACCAAAAGTGAATTCATGAGAAGAAAAGGTGGGCGGGAAAATTCCGGGATTTGAATGGGGAAAAAAAAGACTTGCGTAACGACCAATCAATTGACATGACCATACCTGTACTACTAAAAATTACATCAGTACTTATTACCGTATGTGTGTGTGTGTGTGTGTGTGTGTGTGTGTGTGTGTGTGTGTGTGTGTGTGTGTGTGTGTGTGTGTGTGTGTGTGTGTGTGTGTGTGTGTGTGAATGAAGTCATTTTCGTGTTCCCACGAGCCTCGAATAGCTGAACTCAGCCCATACGATACACAACTCCATAGAGTCACACTGCTCATGCTGGTGCATGCCACCTGCATGCAAGCAGACAAACGCACGCCCGCCCGCGCACACACACACACACACACACACACACACACACACACACACACACACACACACACACACACACACACACACACACACACACACACACACACACACACACACACACACACACACACACACACACACACACACACACACACTTTCCTGTTTCAAAGGTTTTGTGAGGTCCGGATAACTCCAGATAAAGAGTGAGGACCACCGTTGCTGATAAATTGAGAGAAGAACTAGTGTTACATTTGAACACTAAATGTCACCCCATTTCCCACTTCAACTTCTTTAAAAACAAAACAATCAAAAGTGGACTTGAAACTGAGTAAAAAGTGTGTGTATCCAAGTGAAATGAAAATACACACCCAAATTTTTTTTTTTTCGGTGAATTTGTGAGGACCTCTCTGAAACTTATATATATATATATATATACACAGTAAAGTCTCGTTATATCGATACACAGTCGAAAGTCTCGTTATATCGATATTCAACGGGAGTCCGAAAAAATATCGATAGTCCCGGTTATACCGGACTCCCTTGACTAACGAGACTTTACGATATATACACACACACAGTAAACCGTTATATCTGTTGCATTGTAATTTTTGAACGCAAGGAGAAAATTACATGCGTGCAGGGTGGATATATCGATAGTCCCGGTTATATCGATATTTTTTCGGACTCCCGAGAATATCGATATAACGAGACTTTACTGTATATGTATATATATATATATATATATATATATATATATATATTATATATATATATATATATATATATATATATCGAGAAATACCAAGGGCTCAGAGAGGAGCTGGAGAGAGCCTGGAAGGTAAAGGTAACAGTCGTGCCTGTGGTGGTCGGAGCACTTGGGGCAGTGACCCCCAAACTCGACGAGTGGTTGCAACAGATCCCGGGAACAACATCGGATATCTCGGTCCAGAAAAGCGCACAGCACGAATACTGCGCAGAACCCTCAACACCCGAGCTGAAATGGGGACAGACACCACCCATGGTGGGTGAGACGAGGATTTTTTTATATATATATATATATATATAGATATAGATGCCTTTAGAATGAAAAACTTGTGACCGGCCAAAATTTCCTCACTTGTCAAAAATGTCCTCACTACATATGGTATAAAATGTTAGTGGTCCTCACGAGACTAGTCACACACACACACACACAGAGACGGTTGAATTCAAAACAAAAGCAATGTAAGTTGCAGGTCGAGGCTTGTGATCAAGGATTTAGCTCGCACCTGGTATTTTAATGTTAGCATGGTTTATTGTGCTCATGCTTATGTAGTAGTTATGCGGTCATTTATATGCTGCATTTGTTCTGTAGTCTTTGAACAGCATTTGATGTGAAGTTGTGGTGTCGTTTGATGAAATTGTTGTGGAATTGTTAGTGAGATTGTTTTGTATTTGTTAGTTGAGAACCAGGAGGCCAATGCCATGGCCCACCGATTGCCCAACGTGCAGGTGCAGGTTCTGGCGTAGGCAAGCCATTTCATGCAGTCAAAATGCCCACTTACTCAGGGAGCGTTTGGAAATATGCTTCGAGCGTGCACTGGTTCACCTCGACAGTTTAGGAACTTTTGAGCGGTGTTCAAAATTGCCATTCGGTTATTCAAAAGGAACCGAAAATGCAGTTTCAGCTGACACAGCTGCTCCGACTGAGGACATAGTGCACCAGAGTTGGCTGCATTCGAAAATTAATGGGTGAACTCAGCCTCGACAAACACACCCAAGCTTAGAGAAGCACACAGGCAACAGAGGGAATTTTCAAACGTGCTGGAGCAAGAGTCAAAGGGAGACAAGGCAGCTGACAACATCAGCAGGCAACACAACAAAACAGAACTTCAAAGTTGAGTTGATTCAAAATAAAACAAAAACAAACAAAAAAGGGTACAAACAAAAAAAGTTAACCATTCATTCACACGAGTGCTGCTAGGCAAATTGTAAAAGCAGAAGCTGGCGAAGTTGTAAAAGCAGAAGCTGGCAAAGCCAAAATGACGATGCTGGGCGCAAAAAAAAGGAGAAGAGAATACACTCATCTCTCCCAGAGCGCTTCAAGAAAAAGCGAACATGTCACCCCTGCGGTGCTAAAAGGAGAAACAGACATTATAAAACGAAGCTGACAAGCTAAAATGACTAAACCTATGCCCCCGAGAGAACACAAAGCAGATGGTCACAAGCTAGCGAAGTGCGAAAATATCTCTACAAGTGTTAAACGAAGCCAACGGGCTAAAATGGCTAAAGTAAGGTCCTGAAAGGAGAAACTGTAAAACTAAAATGACGAAACCGATGTGCAAACTGCAGAAACAAACATACTGTGAGGTGTTTTTCAGCACGCTAAAAGAACAAGCTAATATACTAGACTCTCTCACTAAATGCTAAAAGGGCTAGCTAACTTTTTAAAAATGTACTTCCGTGTGAAAACAAAGCTGAAATTATCACACTGAATTGCTAACGTGTCGGGGGGGAAAACTCAAAAAGAGATCTGAAGCGTGAGAAAAGAAAACGCTAAAATGATCACACTGAAGTGCTAACGTGCTGAAAACAAAGAAAAATAATACATTAAAAACAATCAAAAAAGATATGCTGATAGCCCAAAATGTTAAAAAATGACAAAGCTAAAAGGGCTAGCTAACTTTTTAAAAATGTATCTCAGAGTGAGAAAAGAAAAAGGTAAATGATCACACTGAAGTGCTAACATGTCGAAACGAAAGACAAAAAAAATAAAAAAGATCTGCTGATAGCACAAAATGTTACAAATGACAAAGCTAAAAAGGCTAGCTAACTTTTTGAAAATGTATCTCAGAATGCGAAAAGAAAAAAAGCTAAAATGATAACATTGTAATGCTAACATGTGCCAAAACAAACCAAAAAAATTACAAAATATGCTGCTAGCACAAAATGTTAAAAAAATTACAAAGCTAAAAGGGCTAGCTAATTGTCGAAAAATATATCTGAAGAGTGCGAAAAGATAAAGCTAAAATGATCACACTGAATTGCTAACATGTGTCGAAACAAAAAAAAATAATAAATCAAAAATGTATGGTGATAGCACAAAATATTTAAAAAATGACAAAGCTAAAAGGGGTAGCTAACTTTTTAAAAATGTATCTCAGAGTGAGAAAATAAAAGGCTAAAATGATAGCATTGAAATGCTAACATGTGCCAAAAAAAAATCAAAAAGATATGCTGCTAGCACAAAATGTTAAAAAAATTACAAAGCTAAAAGGACTAGCGAACTTATTAAAAATATATCTCAGTGTGAAAAGAAAGAGCTAAAATGATCACACTGAAGTGCTAACGTGACAAAACAAAATAATACATTAAAAATATTTTTAAAATGTGCTGTTATCACAAAATGTCAGAAAATTACAAAGCTAAAAGTGCTAGCTAACTGTTTAAAAATATATCTTTGAGTGTGAAAAGAAAAAGCTAAAATGATCACACAGAAGTGCTAACGTGTGCTGAAAACAAAAAATAATACATTAAAAACAATCAAAAAGATATGCTGATAGCACAAAATGTTTACAAATGACAAAGCTAAAATGCCACTCAGGGCACTATGAGCAGCAAACATACTAATAGTAAGTAAGAGCATTCTTTTAATCAGTTTCACCAGTGGAAACAAAAAAAAGTTCATTTAGTAGGAGAGAGTCTGTTGACACCATGTTTCAACATGAGCTATCTATCTGGCTACCTGGCTAGCTAGGTAGCTGGCTCCCTGGCTAGCTAGGTAGCTGGATACCTGGCTAGCTAGGTAGCTGGCTACCTAGCTAGCTATCTAGTTGCTATCTATTTGCGATCTATTCACTATCTAACTAGCTAGCTGGCAATCTAGCCAGCTAGTTATTTGCTATCTATTTGCTATCTAAGTAGCTAGCTGGCTACCTAGCTAGTTATCTATTTGCTATCTATTCGCTATCTACCTAACTAGCTAGCTAGCTATCTATTAGTTATCTAGCTAACTTTCTATCGATTTGATTTATCGGCGCGTGTGGCTGTGCTGCTCACCCGCATAAAAACTGATCCTGTGACTGTAAAGTGACCTTGAGAGTTTTGAAAGGCGCTGAGAAATGAAATTATTATTATTATAACATTTACAATACAATGGTAAAACAAGATGAGTAGCTAAAAATTGGGCTAATGTAGCTAATGAGCGACAGTGTGTTTCACAATGCTAAATGAAGTCGCTAACAAGCGAAACCTGAACACAGATACTAACAGTCACGAGGTTAACCACTTCCTGTGCATCGGTGTGAGTGTATTTTATGATCATGGCACAATTTACATTTTTATAGCATTGTCTCTGCGTGAATCATTACTTATATCACACTTTTGATACGGATCAGGAAAAAAATAATCCAGTCATCCAAAGTCATGCTGGTTGGGAAACTGTGTCACATGACAAGTTGTCACAAGACACACTGGTCAGCAGGAATGTGAATCGCTTTGGGGTCAAAATAAAAAGTAAAGGGATGCAACATTTGTACTCTGCAACATTCTCTGTGTGTCAAAAGGGAGCCCTCTACCCCAGTTTGCTTTTAGAAGGAGGGTGCGAGGGTCATACTGGAGTGGTTTGTCAGGGCACGATATTGACAAAAAAAAAGCATTCACACATCTAAAATGTACTTTGGGGTGAGTAGCAGTGACCAAGTTCCAAACTCTGAGATGGAAGAACTAACCACTACTCCACCGTGTTACACCTTCAGGTACAGTGATACCTCAGCTTTCGAACTTAATTGGTTCCCAGAAAGTGTGTGTGTAAGGCGAAAAGTTAGTCTTCCAAACATGTATTTCCCCTAAGAAACCATTAAAGTGAGAATAAGGTCCCAGGTCCCCATAAAACATAATTTTCTACTAAATAAGCCTTAAACTACACAAAATATGCATTATTTCATTCATAATAAATATGCTATTGTATTGTAATTAAAGAAATGAACTGTACTATATAACAAAGTCGTTTTCTAAACCTTTGTGATGGTAGTTGTCAATCGATGGTAGCAATTAGCGTAATGGTACTGGGACAGCTAAGTCACACAAACGCACACCTTGTTCGTGTTTTTTGATGATCTCCTTCTTCTGCTCGACCGTAATTTTCTTTTCCGTCTTCTTCGGCTTAACACTAGCCTGCGGTCTTATAATAGCAAAAGTACTCCACTCGATAACAAACCACATCTGCACTCAATGCAATCAAAGAAAGGGGGACGAAAACTAGTCCGCCAGCCACCATGGCGCCAAAAACTGGTTACGCAGCAGTGAGGGGGGATGGTTTAAACGTTAAAGAGACAGGCAGACGACAGTGAGAGAGTTTGAACTTTGATAGTTCAAAGGCAGTGTGAAGACTGCAAGGTTAAAATATCCTCTGACTCCACAAACAACCCGCACAAGCCATTTGTACACTTGATGCAAAAAGCTATCAACCCAGCTAAACAGAACACAATTGATGAGGAATAAGGTAAAATTATCGCAGAGAAAGCACCTACAAGGCATCATTCCTCAAGATGGTGAAAGAAGAAGGTTACGTTCCTCATCAAGTGTTTAATGCTGATGAAACCGGCCACTCCATTCCATCGAGCCATCAACGACCATCACTAAGGTAAATAAAACCACTTTATTATACAGTACAGTTTATTTATTTAATTATAATACCATAGCACATTTATTCTACATAAAATAAGGTATATTTTGTGTAGTTTCAAGGCTTCGAAAAGTAGAAAATTATGTTTTATGGGGAACTGGGATGGATTATTCTCATTTTAATGGTTTCCTATGGGAAACTAATTTTTGGGAAACACGCTTTTCGCCTGACACACTGTCTGGGAACCAATTAAGTTTGTAAGCCAAGGTATCACTGTACCCTCACATGGGGTTAAAATGAGAAACAAATCAGCTAACACGCCTATCGGACACATCATTCAGTAGTGCTACATAGCACCAAACAGAAAGTGCTCTTAAAACTTATAATAATAAAAATAATATGAATAATAATCATACATTTGATTTATAAGCGCCTTTCAAAACTCTCGTGGTCACTTTACAGTCACAGGATCCGTTTTTATTTGGGTGGGCAGCGCAGCCACATGCATGATGACGTTTTCCTCACGCGTATTTGTTGTTATCAACAAGGTTAACGATGACAAACCAATACATGTGTTCCTCCTCCTGTAGGTCTCACGCTGATCACCTTTCTCTAAGTTAACGTTACGGACTTCAAGCGCATTACGGACAATTTGCTTGTAACAGCGGATCGTTATCGCCGCCTCTGGCACGCTGGACGGTTTCTCACGCGGATCGGGTTCAAATAAAAACGAAAAGGACAGATGTCGATGTCATCACTTTTGAAACCATCTGAATAACAGCGAATGCCGTTAATTCCAAAGATGAGGACATTGTTTTTTATTATACCGGGAGATACAACCGGTTTTTCATCGACCGTGGGCATGTCCCTTTGAGACTTTTTTTTTTAAATTAAAGGTGATTACATTTGAGTGATATTTGACTTCACTCACAGAGAGAGGGAGAGTGATGAAATACTTTCAAAAGTTGGTTTAGTTCTGCTTGAACATAGTCAAACATCTGCAGCTTTCTACAGGTACTTGTGAAAAAAACCGTTCCTCACAGGTTCTGATTAGCCTTTTATTATCTATAAGCTGATTTTGGCGTAATAAAATGATAGCACAAAATGCTAACAATTTGATATGTCTAACAGAGCACGAAAATAATAAAAAATAAGAATTAAACTGAAAGTTAAAGAATGTCTGAAGAAATGTCTGTCAGAATGCTAAAAGGAAACACAAAAAAGCTAAAATGTTTCCTAACTGACTAAAGAGGAGACGCTAACATACCTCTCAAAGCAAGAAAGGAGAAGCTAACATGATAAAATGCCTCTCACAGCACGAAAGAGAGAAGCTAACATGATAACATGTCTCTCCATGCACGAAAGGGAGAAGCTAACATGCTAACATGCCTCTCCGAGCACCAAAGGAAGAAGCTAACATGGTAACATGTCTCTCCAAGGACTAAAGGGAGAAGCTAACATGCTAGCATGCGTCTCAGAGCACGAAAGAAAGAAGCTATCATGCTAACATGCCTCTCAAAGTATGAAAGGAAGAAGCTAATATGATAACATGCCTGTCCAAACACTAAAGGGAGAAGCTAACATGAAAACAAACCCCTTCAAGTACTAAAGGGAGAAGCTAACATGCTAACATGTCCCTCCAGGGACTATAGGGAGAAGCTAACATGATAGCATGCCTCTCAGAGCACTAAGCGGAGAAGCTAACATGCCTGTCCAAGCACTAAGGGGAGAAGCTAACATGCTAACATGTCTCTCCGATCACTAAAGGCAGAAGCTAAAATGCGAACATGTCTCTCCAAGCATTAAAGGTAGAACCTAACATGCTAACATGTCTCTTTGTGCACTAAAGGAAGAAGCTAACATGCTAACAGGACTCTCCAAGGTCTAAAGGGAGAAGCTAACATGCTAACATGCCTCTCAGAGCACAAAAGGGAGATGCTAATATGTCTCTCCAAGGACTAAAGGGAGAAGCTATCATGCTAACATGTCCCTCAGAGCACGCAAGAAAGAAGCTATCATGCTAATATGCCTCTCAGAGCACAAAAGGAAGATGCTAACATGCTAACATACCTCTCTGAGTATGAAAGGAAGAAGCTAACATGCCTCTCAGAGCACGAAAGGGAGAAGCTAACATGCCTCTCCGAGCACTAAAGGGAGAAGCTAATAAGGAAAGAATCACATGATTAGCGCTACCAAGCAGCAAAAAGGACATTTGCGAGTGGACATGCTTGATGAAGCAACAGCAAACCCATAAAATGGCCTTAAGAAACACTATAACATAGCACAAAGTGTGTTTCGTCATGCTTACACGTAGACATTTCGGCAGCTTTGTTGCGTGAAGATATCCGCTATTTATCTGTTAGCTGATATAGGTGACCCACTGCCATATAAAATGGCAGTGTATGGTCCAGTATCAAAGAAGATATTGGCAATTATAATAAAATTGTGATTAAAAAGTTCCTATGAAAGAAATTTGCTAATTGTTGGACAAATATTACAGGGAAATTTGTAAATTTGTAATAACTCTCATTAGCAGATTTAGGTTTCTCCTGATATTTTAGTCTTGGGGACAAAAAACAAAAATGTAATGTAATTTCCAGTAATTTTTGACAGTACATAAACAGACAGGCTCATGCCTCGCCCAGATCACTTTGTTTAATAATAAATATTAATAGTTATGGTTCTTTCAATTCCTCAAGGGTGAATTAAATGTCAACACAAAGTCCAAACTCTACATTGCTATCTGATTTCTGAAAAAAGATAAAGATTAATCTTGATTAATCCTATGTATGACTAACATATTAACTTTTATTGACTATATTTATTTTATTTTATATGAAAATGACAAACCAAAGCAACAAAACAGTTGACATCTTGAAAATGTATTAATATATATATTTTATAAATATATATTTTTATCATATAAAATTTGCACATATAATTGATTTTTAAAACCGTTTTTAAATGGGGACGAATAAAATTTGCACGTAGGAATTAATAATAATAATAATAATAATAATAATAATAATAATAATAAAAATACATTTAATTTCTAAGCGCCTTTCAAAACTCTCAAGGACACTTTACAGTAACAGGATTTTTTTTTGTGCCGGTGAGCAGCGGCAGCCATTCGCGCCAGTGTTCCCTCTACCCGGAAGCAACACAGCAGCAAAATTGAAAGGAAGCGGAAAGGAAAGAAAGAAGTACAAAAACTAAACACAGAACTTGCTGGAAAGGCAGCCACTCTTGCGGCACCATAATGAAGTCCAAAAACAAAAAAAAATTAAATACAAAATAATATGACAACACAAAGACACAGAGAGTCATTCATTCTTCAGTACTTGCTGTACCCTCTTTGTGACATGAAGCAGTTATAGTCACGCAATGAGAGCTAATGTTCCGTGTACGGGATTATAATCATTTTAGAAAGAAAAAAAATCGTTATCGGTGGGGCCTCACAAAATAATTCACCACCCAAAGTGACTCTCGTGAGAGCAACACGGTACACTAGTGGTTAGCACGTCTGTTTTACAGTCTTTAGATTCGGGCACGTGCATGCACGTCCTTGCTATCTAACACGAGAGCTTCACTTCACCCCTTCAAGGGACAGCGCACTTGTTTGTCACATTGTTGTTGTCCTGTGATTGACTGGTTAATATTCCCAATGTGGGTTCAGCTTCTCATTCCAAAAGTCAACTGAGGAAGTTTCACCCGTGACCTGTATGAGGACAGAAAAAGCTTGAACTCCGTTCAGGCTAAGAATGTGAGTGTCAATACTTGTCATTGCCAGTGTCTGAAACTCATGACAAAACGTTCGCGGACATCAGGGCAGACAACTCTGAAAAGTTGCCTGCCCGGCCATAAAGTTGCCTACCCGGCCATAAAGCTGCCTGCCCCATTTTTCACAACTTGAAACAAAATAAGACAACTAATCGCAAAAAAAAAACATTATTGCAAAGTATAAATGCTTTTTTTTTAATTAAGGATGTATTTACCACAAATGCTCCCTTGCTTAATTTATGGTAAATATCCCTTGCTAAAAATTTTGCTCCAGTTATCGTTTGTCGTCATGGTGCACAATGCAACATTTGTGTTGCGATGTCTGCTAAATGCCACGTGGCTCCTATTTCGAAGCACCTTTCAAAACTTTCAAGTACACTTTACAGTCACGGTATAGTCCGAAACACAAAACAGGCTTCTGATTGGCTGCCGTGCCAAGTATGCAAATTCCCAAACCAACATGCGTTTGGTAATTTGAAATAAAATTCACGTAAGCCCCACACATCACATCCACATCACCCCCAGAGGACGGGGGTGATGTGGTGAAAGGATGAGGTTCTGGTGATGATCCGAGCTGAAGAAATCTGGATGAGTTGAAGTTTGTGGAGAAGTTTCTGAGGGACACCAAAGAGAAGTGAATTGCAATAGTCAATCCGGGAGGTAACAAGGCCATGAACGAGGATAGCAGTGGTGTGAGGAGTGAGAGACGGGCGAAGACAATTGATATTGATTGACGACTGACTGAAATTCTCCTCGTTGGTACCAAATCCACCTCTCTCACTATTGACAATTCGACTGTTTCTCCCTCCCATCAGGTGAAAAGCCGAGGTGCCAATCTTGACAGCACACTTCAGCACACACTTCAGCACATCTTTCCACTCCAAATAAATAACTTAACCCGGTCTGCGTACTTCCACCTACGCAATATCATGTAATCATGTATTCATTTTAATATGAAATTGAACATTTCTATACAGAAGGCCTTGTATAATTTCTATCTGTGACTAATTTCTATAGCAACATTGTTTTATAACTAAAGATTCAACGTATAAATATGTGGTGGAAGAAAAATTAAAAAAAGAGAGAAAGTTATCAATAGTGACAAGTTTCCCATATTTTGGATTTATAATTGAGAACTCTTTGTGATTTCATGTGTTACCTATCTAGCTGACTAGATTGTAGCTATCTATTAGCTATATAGCTATCTAGGTAGCTAGCTAACTTATCCTGGGACTGTAAAGTGACCTTGAGAGTTTTGAAAGGTGCTTATAAATGAAATGTATTATTATTATTATTATTATTATTATTATTATTATTATTATTATTATTATTATTATTGATTGGATAAATTAATCGGTGTGCTAAATGCGGTGGAAAAAAACAGCAGCTGGTGTGAGGTTAGCAAACAAAATGCAGGTGCACGACGCGGAACACCTGCTAGCGCCGTCATGGACAAACAGATGCCGTCGGAAGTGCTCAGGACAAGAGACGAAACAAAACGGGCTGCTGGCTAAATGTCAGAAACGTGAGCGCTAAAGATTATGATGAAGGGATGGGGGGTGGATGGAGGCAGCGAATGACAGGAGAGGGACACCCACGCAGTTGTGACACACCTCTCGTTAATGAGCTTTACGATCTTGATAAGGATCTCATTTCCCCATTACATGGAGGCTGAAGGTTGTTGGCGTGCCCTTGGGGGGGGGCGGTTAGTGGGAGCATATCCAAATGTCAAATACACCTGGGGAGATAACCAAACGGCACACGCGGAAATTCCAAGACTTTTTATGCTTCACCAGAAGATCCACTTTCCAGTTCTATGCAAACGTCACATTCGTTGATACTTTTTTAATCACAGACAGAATTTCCGTGGCATTTTGTTCTGTTTTATGTTGGTCCATATCTTTAAAATGTTGTGTGGGAGATAGAAAGCAATTTACGATGGCGACATTATGATGAATCCAACTGGAATCGCCAATGACACGCCTCGCTGATTGATTCCTACAACGCTGGAGAGGTATGACGCACATGACTGGGACTTTATAGGGCGCCATCATTTTGGATAGATGTTCATCAGTGAAAAGAAAGAAAGACAGACAGCGTTTACTAAACGGATGATCGAGAATAAGAAGTTATCATATTTAAAATGTTCATGCTGTTATATGGTTAGTCACAATGTGTGACTCGAATACACGATTGAAGCACAGACAACCTGGGGTGAATCAAGTCAACAGACACAGCAAGTTGAACGGTCATCTTCATCTAGGAGATCTGGCCTTGGACAGAATTTAGGACTTGGGATACTCCTTTATCACCGAAGCAATTTACGACTTGAAAATCTTTCACAGGAAGAGCTCATTAGCGAAGTTACAAATTTATCAGTTCATGGAGGAGACAATGTTTTATGGCTTACAGCTGTCTGCGCTCAGAACGTTCCAGGAGTGTGGTATTCTAATCAAGAAAACTATGTTTTAGTCATGTATCACTTAAATTTGCATATACTCTCAATAAACAGCTTGGCAGAGGGCTGCAGAATTCAGGTGTCTGTCATGACTGGTTGTGTCTCCTGCCGGCAGTAAAGACAATCTTTCTGGGTCCGAGCCTTCGTCCAGTGTCCGATCGAACATTTCTGACAACGGTTTGGGTGACTGTTCAAAAACTGTTCCACCTGTAATATAGTCACACACAAGACACATTACGTTTGATAACGTAACGTCTGCTACTGGTCTTCCTCTCGGTCTTCTGCCTGGCAGTTCAAGGCTCAGCACCCTTGTCTCAATAATTTCACTCTCTCTCCTTTGGACAGTTTCAAACCATCTCAGTCTGGCCTCTCTGACTTTCTCTCCAAAGTCTCTCGTATGAGTTGTCCCTCTAAGATACTCATTCCTGATCCTATCCAACTTGGTCACTCCCAAAGAAAACCTCAACATCTTCATCTGTGCTACCTCCACCGCTGCTTCCTGTCTTTTCTTCAGTGGCACTGTCCCCAGTCCAAACATCATGGCTGGTCTCACTACAGTTTTATAGACGTTTCCTTTCATCCTAGCTGAAACCCTTCTGTAACACACGACACCTGACATTTTTCTCCAGCCGTTCCAGCCTGCCTGGACAAGCTTCTTCATCTCTTTTCCATACTCTCCATTGCTCTGGACAGTTGATCCCAAGTACTTAAAATCATCCATCTTCTTTATCTCTTCTCCCTGTAACCTCACTCTTGTACTTGGGTCCCTTGCTGCGACTGACCATCATTCCTCTCCTTTCCAGGGCAAACCTCCACCTCTCTAGTTTCTCCTCCCCCGGTTCCCTGCTCTCTCTACAGATCACAATGTCATCTGCAAACATCATTGTCCAAGGGGATTGCTGTCTAACATCGTCTGTAAGACTGTCCATCACCATAGCAAATAAGAAGGGGCTCGGAGTTGACCCCTGGTGCAGTCCCACCTTGACCTTGAATTCCTCCGTCACACCGACAGCACACCTCACAACTGTCTTACAGTCGTATTAAGTTCGTCCTGTCTACTTTATACCAAATTTAAAACAGATTCTTATCTTACAGTGTATTTTCGGTGTTCAAATACCTGACATGTTTCAACCTATTTTGTTATACTGATTCAAATATCTGACATGTTTCGGCGTCTACTTCCGCCTTCGTCATACGAAACATGTCAGGTATTTGAACACCGAAAATACACTGTCTGTAAAATAAGAATCTGTTTTAAATGTGTCTTACAGTCATCGTACATGTCCTGCTCCGCTCTGACATACTTCACTGTCATGTCATGGACATATGTCAGGATGTGCTTTTATTACTTTTTTTCCTTGATTAAAAAATAAATATATAAAAAGAGCTTTTATTAGATTTAGTTTGATTTAGTCTTTGTTGTCAAGGAGAAGTGATAGGCAGCCATGTAGCCGTTCATGTCCTTTAAAGCTCCTTGGTTTTAAGGAATTTTGATTAAAGTCGGAATACAGCCGGATTAAGATACTTTAGGGGCAGATTAGCGCATCGATAAAACACTCCTGATCTGGCATTTTTTTACTGGATTATCTGGTGTTTTTTGGGAACCTTTTTCTTTGTGTCTGGGGAAAACTCCAAAGCAAAAACAGCAGGATCAACACTTTGGCTACACAGTTACACTCCTTTGTTGCCTTTTTGTATCGTCTGCGGTGTAATCCCCCCCCCCCCCCCACCCCTCATCTTCGCCTTCATTATCATCATCAACATAGTGGTTGTTGTCGTCAACCACGGGGGAGGATGAAAGACCTGACCCAAATTCATGCCGAGACAAAACAATGGTAAAGCTTCTGATTGTCGGCTCGTGTGTAGAAAACTCTGAAGCATATGGCCAAACACAGACTAAAAAACATCTGCAGCACAAATGCGCTATGCTTGTCAAGTTTTTAACGTTTACTCAAATGTACACGTTTAAAACGGGACATGTGGTGAAATATGTACTTTTCCATGTCTTGTTTACTGGCTAATATGTCTTCCCGTTAAATACGAGTGAAGTTAAACAAACATGGCAATGTTTATTTGTACTCACTATTTATGAAAAACACACCTTGAACTAGCTCGTCTATTTCTAGCCCACAGCGACATCACAAAAATAGTTATTGAACATAATTGCGCCCCCCTACCAAGGCGCATAGCCAATGACTTAGTAGCTAGGCTGGTTAAAACACTAGCGTGTGTTTATGTGGATTTGTCGTCAATATATATTTTGTTTTACTGATTAGTTAACTGTACTGGAGTGTAGCAGCTATCTTAAGAAAGCACTAGTGTGTGGCTATGTGGATTTGTCGTCAATATATATTTTGTTATACTGATTAATTCACTGCACTGGAGTTTAGCATTTAGCTTGAGAAAGCACTAGCATGTGCGTATGTGGATTTTCGTCAATATATATTTTAAATGTGAAGGTTTCGGACGAAACCTTCACATTTGTACAGATGACGGCTGAAGAAACCTTCTCATCGATGGACCACTCCTGTACGACTGAGAGCTTACACAGACAATATATATTTTGTAATACCGATTCGTTAACTGTACTGGAGTGTAGCAGTTAGCTTGGGCTGAAGCACTAGTGTGTTCCTATGTGGATTTGTCGTCAATATATAATTTGTTATACTGATTAATTCGCTGTACTGGAGTGTAGCAGCAAGCTTGTGAAAGCACTAACGTGTGCCTATGTGGCTTTCTCATCAATATATATTTTGTTTTACTGATTAATAAACTATACTGGAGTGTAGCAGCTATCTAGGCTGTACCACTAGCGTGTGACTATTTGAATTTGAATATATATATTTTGTTATATTGATTAGTTCACTGTATTGGAGTGTAGCAGCTAGCTTGGGAAAGCACTACTGTGTGCCTATGTGGATTTGTTTTCATTATATATTTTGTTATACTGATTAGTTAACTGCGCTAGAGTGTAGCAGCTAGCATGGCTAAGCACTAGTGTGTGCCTATGTGGATTTGTCGTCAATATATTTTGTTATGCTGATTAGTTCACTATACTGGAGTGTAGCAGCTAGCTTGTGAAAGCACTAGCGTGTGCTTATGTTGGTTTGTCGTCAATATATATTTTGTTATCGTGATTAGTTCATTGAACTGGAGTGTAACGGTTAGCTTGGCTAAAGCACTCGTGTGTGCCTATGTGGAATTGTCGCCAATATATATTTTTTTATACTGATTAGTTCACTGTATTGTAGTGTAGCACCTAGCTTGGCTAGAGCACTAGCTTTTACTAGCAACAATATATATTTTGTTTTAAAGATTAGTTCACTGTACTAGAGTGTGACGAAATACCGGCGATAAAACACTTTCGTGCTCCCAACGTACTCGCCGAATAAAGGCGATTCGGGTTTTAAAAAGCAGAACATTAGTGTTAGCAAGGATTAGCCTGAGTTGGCAGGATTAGCTTCTGCCTATCTGTACTTTGCTATTTGCAAATCCACCTTTTCCGTTTTTTTTCTTTTACGGGAAGCCATCCTGGTATTATTGCAAAAAAAATAAAAAATATTGCTAACATGACACATTTTCTTGGTCGTCTGCTGGAGTTGCTGTTTTAAGTTAAATGCGAAGCAGAAAGACATTTATTTAGTTCCTGTGTTCATTTTGTGCTGAGCAAGTGCTGAGCACAGCTTCACAATGGGGAGTGGGGGGAGTTAACTGTGGGTAGGGGGCGGGGGGCCACTATAATTAGCCACTCGGAGGTGAGCTCATCTCTTGAACTTCAGAAAGTCATCGGATGGCACAACACTCATCATCTGCTCGGCCGATAGGAAACAAACATGTGAGGGAATGATGCATGACTCCATATTTCGGTCACACGGAGGCCCGAGCGGTTGCAGGCTGAGCTTCTTCATAAAACAGATGATAAGTGAAACAAGCTGGCCTCGCTGAAGTGCTGGGAGACAGGTTTAAAGTAAAATGTTGGATGATATGAATTAATTTGGTTTTAAACGGGTAAAATGCAAAGAAGCACTTCCTCTTGGGAAAAACAATATATATATATATATATATATATATATATATATATATATATATATATATATATATATATATATATATATATATATATATATATATATATAGGTGTCATGGATGGATGGGTGAGTGAACATTGCCCTCCATGATTATTGTGGTACGGTGATACCTCAGTTTACGAACCCCTAGGCTTACGAACTTTTTGGTTTATGAACGTTCCATTTATGAAATTTTTACCTGGGCAGACGAACTATTTTTCGGGATACACACGGAGCTGCCACAATGAGTGATGTGTCGTTCGCGAACGAGCCCGTTCTCCGAAAAAGAAATGGCAGCCGACTGTTTTTGTCCTCTATTCCCCGCCCCCAGTCTTCGGTTAAATCCACGTGATTGGTCAAGAATGCAGCACTGGGGGGGCGGGGGGTTAAACGTTAAAGAGACAGGCAGATGACAGAGAGAGAGTGATAAAATGGATAGAAAAGTGAAATTTGGACTTGTTTCAACTTTGATAGTTCAAAGGCAGAGTGCAGACTGCAAGGTTAAAATATCCCATCAATCAGGCTCCACAAATAAACCGCACAGGCCATCTGTACACTTAATGCAAAAAGTTATCAAGCCAGCTAAACAGAACCCAATTGATGAGGAACAAGGTAAAATTATCGCAGAGAAAGCACCTACAAGGGATCATTCCTCAAGATGGTGAAAGAAGAAGGCTACGTTCATCATCAAGTGTTTAATGCTGATGAAACCGGCCACTCTATCAAGCCATCAACGACCATCACAAAGGTAAATAAAACGACTTTATGATACAGTATGGTATATTTCTTTAATTATAATACCATAGCACACTTATTATACATAAAATAAGGTATATTTTGTGTCGTAGAAAAAAGTAGAAATTTATTTTTATGGGGACCTGGGAACGGATTATTCTCATTTTAACGGTTTCCTTTGGGAAATTAATTTTTGGGATACACACTTTTCGCCTTACACAGTCTGTCTGGGAACCAATTAAGTTCGTAAGCCAAGGTATCACTGTACCTCTACTTATGAAATGTATTGGTTCTGGAAGACATGTCTTCACTATATTATAAGTCGAAACATGTTTTACATGTAAATGGCCTAAAGAAATAATCACCTTTGACCCTCACATTATTGACCTGTTAGCAAGAAATAAAATCAAACGACACATTTTTGAATAAAGGTTAGTACACAGCCATGACGACCACGAGACTGCCTGACCCAGAAAAAACAAGACACTTAGGAGCACTCGGGTCAAACGTGCCCAGGCCTGCCCTCCCGCCGTTGTCGTCGTCATGGCGTCAACGCAACATATTTCCTTATGGGTGACCGTACAAGAAGTGGGTCACCTGTTTGAGGGTGACAACCACATCCTCAGCGCGAGGTTACGCCGTGCTCGGGATTTTGTTTCAGACAAAATTCTGTTGGACGAAAAAAAATAACACAATAAAACGTCAATCATGCGTCACCAGCTATCTTTCCCAAGCATGTAGTTACAAATTTTTTTTTCCATCCTTTGGTAAGACATTTCCTCATAGAATTTGCTGTGCGCTTTCATTTCCATGTCCATTTTCCAATGTGGCAATAAAATGCATCATTTAGATTCAAGATTTCACATTTATTTATTCACATTTATTGTCAGGATCACCGTAGAAAAATAAATAAGTGAATAAATGAACATTAAAATAAATAAATAAATAAATACCATAAATACCATTCATAAAAAATGAAAATGCACATAAAATAAATAAATACACAAATAAAAACAAAGAAATAAGTAAAGAAATAAATACATGCATAAGTAGATAGAAAGACAAATAAATAGATAAATGAGTCAATAAATGAACACATAAATAAATTAATTAATTAATAAACACATACATAAACACAAAAATAAACAAATAAATAAATACATACATACATAAATAAATAAATAGTGAGAACATTAATAAAAAGAACATAAATAGATAGATAAATAAATGTGTAAATTGTAAATAAATAAATACATTAGTAAATGATAAGTAGATACATAAATAAAATAAATAAATACAATAAATGAAATACATACATAAAATAAATAAATACAAATAAAACATAAATCACAATTAAAAACATGAATAAATATTTAAATAAATACATCCATAAGTAGCTAAATAAATAAATAAATAAATACAGTAAGAAATAAATATATTGAGATATTAAGAAATAAATACATAAATAAATAAATAAATAAATAAATAAATAACTGAATGAATGAATGAATGAATATGAACATTTGTAAATAATAATGGAAAAGCGGGGGACAGATTTAATCAGTCTGTCCAGAGAAGAGAGCAGTGATAAACGATTTTCTAGAATGGACAGAAGCTTGTTCAGCAGCCATCTGCTGCTGCACGTCAGGCTGTCCAATTCTGTGTGTCCCTATTCTTGACGCACAAACCACCCCCATCCCCCGCCACCCCGACTCCTTTATACATGAGAGCACCGGGTCACCATACACTGGCAGAACAACATCAGCAGTATTTTTTTTGTCTTGCAGAAGTGAAGGAAAAACAGTCTTTGAAGTCAGTTGGTTTTTTTTTCCTTTATAGTCCTTTCATATTGCACACGCAGGTAGGTGAACTTCTATAAAGCAAATATTTCTTCAAAAATTGGGTTTAAAGGACAACCGACGTCACTATTTTGTTTCCTAACTGACATCAGAAAAACGTTTTATAGCATCTAAAATACCCAAAACACGCAGTATATTTTTAGTCGAGTGCAAAACCCCAATAAAAATGACTTAAAGTGTCTAAAAAGTACTTCAATTTGAAACCGCAAGTGGCCAGTTTCAGAAGGTCCCGCCCCCATGTTCGTGGTGTCACGGCAAGACGTCTTGGCTTGCTCGAGAATCAAAACAATGGCTTCAGATTCTGAAAATATGCTTCCTTTTTACTCATCCAGTTACAAATATGATTCAAATAGTTCTGAAGAAGAAAGCATACATGTTTGCAATCGATTAAAAAATTTATTCCGGGTCATTTTGAGGCATCAGGGGTGGGAAATGTCGCACCCAAAAAAGGCAGAAAATGGCGACAAATCCGTGTAAGGAATTAATCAGCCCGTTTCCACAGGCTGATTAATTCCTTACATGGTGCTTTGTCGCCCTCTTTTGCCTCTTTTTGGTCCGACACGACGTTTTCAGACCAAAGTACAGCAAAATGCATTGCTGTGATGGAAGGACTGCTACAATGTGTCATTTTTTCGGTCAGGGGCGTTCCTTCAGTGACGTAACATACAGACTCGTCACCAACTCAAAAACAAGACTTCCGGAAAATTCAGCGCGAGTCTTAAAACGTAAAATACGCTCAGTAGAAGTCATTTGAAGACATTTTACAAATTATGGACACAACGTGTCCGAAGATGTTGGTTGGCCTTTAAAAATGAGGCTGATTAAGGTATTAGATACTTGAATTGGCAAATCAATTGTTTTTATTTAACCGATGCTTGATCATGAAGATGATATTTGACTAGGCCAAATGAAAACAAAAATAATAATAAAAACGGCTGAATGAGCAAGAGAACGAAAGATCAGTACCTGAGTTATCATAGTGTGCACACGTTCCTTGAAAACCATTCCGCAAAAATCACACACGCATTCTATTTACACTCCAATTAGCTCATTAAAATTAATGTGTTCAAAGTCCCTCAACCACATTTGTTGGAACATTTTGCGACCCAATTTTCTAATTTGCATCTCAAACATTGAACCTGACTTGATGGATTTTTGATCACTTATTCCAAAATCTGTCACAATATTAGCATTTCTACCTAGCTAGCTAGCTATTTTCTATCTAGTTACTATCTATTTTCTATCTATAAGCTAGCTAGCTATCTAACTAGCTATTTGCTATCTATTAGCTATCTAACTGGCTAACTATTTGCTATATATTTGCTTTCTAGCTAGCTATCTATTAGTTATCTATTAGCTACCTAACTTTCTTTAATAATACATTTCATTTACAAGCGCCTATAGATAGCTCGCTAGGTAGCCAGCAACGGTGACCCCGTTCAATCGGGAATAACTCAAATAGACCAAGTTACCTAGCTAGCTAATAGCTAGATAGATAGATATAGATAGATAGATAGATAGATAGATAGATAGATAGATAGATAGATAGATAGATAGATAGATAGATAGATAGATAGATAGATAGATAGATAGATAGATAGATAGATAGATAGATAGATAGATAGATAGATAGATAGATAGATAGATAGATAGATAGATAGATAGTTATACTGCTAATCAATAGCAAATAGATATCTAGCTAGGTAGCCAGCAACGGTAACCCCGTTCAATCGGGAATAACTCAAATAGATCAAGTTAGCTAGCTAGCTAATCACAAATTAATAGATAGCTAGCTAGCTAGTTAGACAGCTAATAGATAGCAAATACTGTAGATAGGAAATAAATAGCTAGCGAGGTAGCCAGCAACGGTGACCCCGTTCAATCGGGAATAACTCAAATAGATCAAGTTAGCTAGCTAGCTAATAGATAACTAATAGATAGCAAGCTAGCTATTTTTGAGGCGGTTTGATGCGAGGCTTCGAGCGTGGTCAGGTCAACTTCTCATGACATAGGACAGAAGCTTCCCGAGTTACAGTAAAGTCTCGTTATATCGATATCGGATATATCGATAGTCCCGGTTATATCGATACTATTTCTATGCACGCACGGAGAAAATTACATGCAAACAGGGTCGGATATATCGATAGTCCCGGTTATATCGATATTTTTTTGGACTCCCTTGAATATCGATATAACGAGACTTTACTGTATTTGAGTTATTCCTGGACTCAACTCCCTCCCAGCCCTGCCCAGCCTGCCCCTTCCCACTGCCACACTCACCGAACTCTGAGTACACGCTACATGCTGTACGATCATCCTGAACTCTATTTTTTTTGTTCTTTCTCATTTTTTTTCTGCAAGACCTCACTTCAACCCTTTCTTGTTGTTTGTTTTTGCAATACTACATTACGTCACTTTATGTACGTCACTTCCTCACTTTACATATGTCACTACCTCACTTTACATACGTCACTGCCTCACTTTCCAGACGACACTACCTCACTTACATACAGAAATTACAAGTATTGTCTGTTGTCAATTGTATGTCTTTTAGCCACGTTATAAGTGTCTTGCATGTCTTGCACGCTGGGTCCGAGAGGACATTAATTTCATTTGTGCTGTATGTCATGCATATAAGCACGTTTGACAATAAAGCTGACTTTGACTTTGACTTTTGACTTGGTTGAGTGAACGCCGGTGCATGTGGCTGCCACTGCCCCCCCACAGAAAAACCTGTGACTATAAAGTGACCTTGAGTGTTTCGAAAGGCGCTTATAAATGACCAGAGCTACCAGCAAATATAAAGCTTATCGAATAAGGAGCAAAACGTCCGACACTTCCAAAGTACAGATGACGGCTGAAGAAACCTTTTCATCGATGGACCACTCGTGTACAACTGAGAGCTTACACAGAAGTACTGTGGTTGATTGATTACTGTATTTTTGTTATATTTTTGGGAGCATAGGGGGTGCATCCTGAGCTGGTCTAAGTACAATTCACGGTCACAATTCACGGGTGACCGAGAGAGTAGCTCAGTTGACTTTGGATAGATCGGCAGTCAATGTCAGTCCACGTATAAACAAACAAACGTTCATCAACACTGACAGTCTTCTCTTCATCTAACATGGATACAGTGATACCTCAGTTTACGAACCCCTCAGTTTACGAACTTTTCGGTTCACGAACGTTAAATGTATGAACATTTTACCTTGGCATACGAACTATTTTTCGGGATACACACGGAGCTGCCATCAAGAGTTATGTGTTGTTCGCGAACGAGCCCGTTCTCCTAAAAGAAAATGGCAGCCGGCTTGTTTTGGTCCTCTATTCCCCGCCCCCAGTCGTCGGTTAAAGTCATGTGATTGGTCAAAAACGCAGCAGTCAGGAGAGGTGGTTTAAACATTAAAGGGACAGGCAGATGACAAAGAGAGACAAAATGGATAGAAAACAGTGAAATTTGGACTCGTTTCAAACGTTGATAGTTCAAAGGCAGAGTGTAGACTGCAAGGTTAAAATTCCCATCAATCAGGCTACACAAATAATCTGCACTAGCCATCAGTTCAATTAAAAATGAAGAGACAAGCAAGGCAACCAGCTATTAATGATGTTTCTAGTGTGTCTGCTTGCATCTGTTGCTGTTGCAATATCACAACTTCCAAGGTGTACAACCCAGAACTCCTCGAGACACTTTATGCAAAAAGCTATCCATTTCATCAAGCCATCAACGACTATCACAAAGGTAAATAAAACGACAGTAGTTTATTTCTTTCATTATAATACCACAGCACATTTATTATACTTGAAATAATGTATATTTTGTGTAGTTTTTTGGCTTCGAAAATTAGAAAGTAGAAAGTTATGTTTTATGTGGAACTGGGAACGGATTATTCTCATTTTAATGGTTTCCAATGGGAAATTAATTTTTGGGATACACACTTTTCACCTTACACACTCTGTCTGGGAACTAATTAAATTCGTAAGTGAAGGTATCACTGTGTTTTTTTGGAAATGTGTGTAAAAAGCAGCACTGTCAAAAAAAACATCCAATCCCAGGAAGAAGATACAAACTGCATATTTTTCTAATAAGAATTGAAAAACGTCATATCCTTCCCTGTAAAATTCAACCTGGTAAACCCACATTTGAACGCCGATCCTTGGAACTCTGAGGCTAATTATACATATCTCAAACGTAGTAACTATAATAATAATAATAATAATGTGTTATTTCCCACCCCAAAATTACCAAAGACGTAACAAACAGGAACAATCACTCTATTGTCTTTCTCTTTGAGATGATTGGTGTGCCTCAGATCAAAATGAAGATGAGTTTATTGTCTATGATTAGCCTTGTGTAATGTCATCTCACAGCATTCTCTTCTGCCCGCTGGAATTTTCATCCAACCAGCAGAGCAGGAAAAAGTCATAAATGCGTGGCGTCTTCATTTTAATTCACTTAGGTGTTATTCCAGCTCGTGTGCTAACTTGATTCTCACGTTTCTCCTTTCTGGACTGGCAATGAGTAAGGATACTTTTGCCTAGGCCCTAGGCATATCCAGTGAATTATTTGCGGCTACACTGCCTTGATGATAAGTAAACAAACACGCCTGACCCACGGTGAGGTCAGGCCGCTTGTTTTCTTCCTCTCAGGGACACAGTGTTCCCAGCAACAGTTTTGCAGGGAAGGTTCAACATTCCAAACTTACGTAACTAAGTAGCAGGATCCTCCGCAACTTTGACAGAGGTTCGAAAAGATTTTCAATGACGTCACGCATTTTTCAGGACGCCCAAACTTTTTTGACCGAATGTGGACTTTTCGATCGAGCGATCGACCCTTTACCGCACACGCACGCATTTATATACACATGCCACGATGAGCAACAGCCACGACGCTCCAAAAAAAGGGACATCGTTGCCTACCTTCCTCGAGACCCGACGTGGAGGCATGGGACGCACTTTTGAAGTCTGTTCATGATCGTGGTTAACGTGTACCAGTTTTCAAATGTTTCTCCCGGTACTCCAGTCTTCCGTTCTTTGCCGGTGACCTCAATGAATTGTACACGGAACAAATTGTGAATGAGAATATTTATAAAAATAAAAAAATACAGATGTGTATTATATAGCTCATCGGTTCGTATTGCTAGCTAGAATTGCAGACTAGTGAGTGCTAACAACTTCCGGTGATCCGACCACTGTACTTTATACGTGACCTTCCTTTTTATTTTATTTTTAAATATATATATTTTTTGTAAAATTAGAGTGGTATGATGTTCGTGGTCCAGTTTTCAATAAAACAAAAATGTATCATATTAATAAAAGTCGTCCTTTTTCCCTCGACACCTCTTCTGATTGACGTGAAGCTAATGATTGAGTTTTACCTGAGGCCCGATATATTGTGACGTCACAAACTGGAAAATGGCAGTCGTCTGAGATGGACAAAAACGGATCAATTTTACCACTTAACTTCTTCTTCTTTTCCCTTCGGCTTTTCCCTTCAATGGGTCGCAACAGCTCATATTCCACAAATGGAATATTAATCAGGATACCGTATTTAGACAAGTGCAGGGGCACAAAACATGATTGTGTAGACATTTTTTTTGTGTTGACTCCTATGACCAAGATAGACCTTAGTCATGGGAGTCATCTGTGTTCCAGCTTCAGTTGTTTTTAAAGCGCTATATCAATAAATATGTATTGTATTGAATCTTAAAATACAATGTTAAGCAGATTCCTTACTTACAGACAGTGTATTGTCGGTGTTCAAATACCTGACATGTTTCGGCGACTACTTCCGCCTTCGTCAGAGTGTCACGGATGTTGCTGTGACGCGCCATTTTCAGCTGGTGTTGCTATGAGGGCGTGACCTACCTGTCAGAACTGACTTAAAATACAATGTTCTATTTTAAGAGCCATGGAGTAAGCTTCATTGTACTCAACTTCCAACTGGCAACGTTAATATTTTCTTGAGAATTTTTTAGATGACTTCATGATATAACGCCGTGGTGCGTTTACTTCATCACGAGAACCAACGAAAAACGCCACGAAATCTTGTATATGGCTCCATGCAAGTAAAAAACAAAAAGGAACGAAATAATGTGACTAAAGTGTTGACTGCACAGCTTCAAACGTCTCTGTCATTTTTTCCTCACTTTTGTCTTTTTATGGATTCATTTATGTGAACATGAAGCCTCTCCAGCGTGACGTTCAAACTACAGAAACACACTTGCGTGGCAGCCGTCACACCGCTTCACCGCACGACAGCCGTGCCACAAAGAAGAACACAACTTTGCCATCCGACTCCTCACTTTTGAGCAAGTGGCATCACAATCTGCCAAACGCTTTACTATCCTTTTTTAAAAATTGTGTTATCTTGCTTTACTTCTACGTCAGCAATGTGCAATATTGCTGTAACCTAAAATATTCGGAGTAAAAATTGGAGTCGTGAGTTAAAAGTCGGAATTCTGAATTGAAGTTCGGAATTGTGAGTTAAAGGTCGGAATTCCGAGTTAAAAGTCGGTGAGTTAGAGGTATGATTTCTGAGTTAGAGGTAGGATTTCTGAGTTACAAGTAGGAATTCTGGGTTAAAGGTCGGAATTCTAAATTAAAGGTCAGAATTCTGAGTTAAAAGTCGGAATTCTGAGTTGAAGGTCGGAATTCTGAGTTAAAAGATGGAATTCTGAGTTAAATGTGTGTGCGTGACTTCCGGGTTCAGTGAACGCTGGCGCGTCTGGCTGCCGCTGGTCACTGGCAGAAACACACGTTTATTCTTATCCTGTGACTGTAAAGTGTCCTTGAGAGTTTGAAAGGCGCTTATAAATTGATTATTATTATTATTTATTATTATTATTATGATTATATTTAAATTTTGCATGAACAATATTTCGACTGTTCTTTCTTTGAAATTCTCATCATTTTTCAATTGTTCTGAAACACCCTTTTTTGCCCCTGTAATGTTTCACATTCTCTAAATGGCAAACGTGCAAAGTGAAATCGAAATGTACACGTATCATGCGTTAAACCTGTTTACACAGGTTTGACTGAACGCAAAAAAAAAAACGAAACGAACAACTCCGTCAAGTTGTTGTGTCAACAGGGTGTGCAATTTTAACTGCAGTGCGCGCTGAAAAATTGCGTGGTCGGTTACTGCAAGCAAACTTCTTCTTTCAGTTTTTCGCAGTCGTCCTTGCAGGCCAACTTTTATCATTTTATCTTCGCAATCAGGCTCTCACGGTTACAAGCTAAAGCATCAAAGTTCTAAGTAAGAGGAGCTGAGTTGCACGGTTAAAGATAAACCTGCACGACAGCCCACTTCCTGGAATCGAAGGCTTTTTTTATAAAAAGAAAGGGGGTGAGCAGTGAGGGGGAGGGGAGTCAGTTGCCATCAACCAATACGCATGAAGGCCGATCCTCAACCGCTCAAATTACCAAAAAGTTCAAACTGCAGCAGACTGTTTTGCACAGGAAGCTATGAGATCAAATAACAGAACACAGCGATTCTTTTTCTGGTCGCAAGGGTTCATTTTGAATTGCTATGCTGTATGGAGTCAACTGCCAAGACACTTTTGTTCTGTTTATCGAGCAGGACCACACACACATTAAGAAAAACCTCACCAGGCATGTGGAGCACAAGTCAACCACCCAAAATACGAAAATGAAAGCACTCACCATGCGCAATGGGCAGACTAACATCGATACATAATAATAATAATAATAATAATAATAATAATAATAATAATAATAATAATAATAATAATAATAATAATAATACATTTCATTTATAAGCGCCTTTCAAAACTCTCAAGGTCACTTTAAAGTGACAGGCTAAGTTATTCTGTGGGTGAGCAGCTAACTCAAATACATAGAAAGTTAGCCAGCTAGCTAATAGATAACTAATAGCTAGCTGGCTAGGTACCTAGCGAGATAGCCAGCTAGCCGGCTAGCTAGGTAGCCAGCTAGATAGCCAGCCAGATAGCTAGATAGCTCAAGTGAACAACATGGCGTGAACAGACCGGGAAGGACCCATTGTCAATATTGTACACTTAAATACAAAATATGAACCATACAATTGGCAGATTTGGAGTCAAAGGTTCTATTTTTAGTCATGAGGCCACACCCCTTAAAGAAGCATTAGTGTAAAGCGCCCGATGCATATGTGGAACTGTCGTGGCATAGAATTGAAGCGTATTTACAGTAGATGTGAGACCTCTTTTCGTCAATGGATGCTGCAGGTTTGTGTTTGCTTAAAACATTTAGGCTGTAGCAGATGTGCACATTTCACCATGACTTCCCCTATACACTGGTGAAAAGGACACTTTGACCCTCTTTTCTTTTAACTATGACAGCTAGCTACCTAACTATCTATTTGCTAACTATTAGGTATCTATTAGCTGTCTGGCTGGCTGGCTCGCTAGCTATCTAGCTAGCTATCATTTAGCTATCTAACTGGCTCGCTAGCTATCTATTAGCGACTGTATCCTGTGACTGTGAAGTGACCTTGAGAGTTTTGAAAGGTGCTTATAAATGAAATGTATGATTATTATTATTGCTGTATCTATTAGCTAGATAGCTAGCTTTCCATCTATTTGGGTTACTTCTGGGTTGAGTGAACGCTGGTGCGTGTGGCTGCCGCTGCTCACCCACAGAAAAGCTTATCTTGTGACTGTAAAGTGACCTTGAGCGTTTTGAAAGGCGCTTATAAATAACATGTATTATTATTATTATTATTATTATTATTATTACTAAAACTGCTTCATACAATAAAGAGGGTGCAGGAAGTGCTTAAGATTTAATGAGTCTGTTATTTTTTGTTGTTTTGTTTTGACTTTACAGCAACTCCTGAATTCCGTTTTTCTACTACAGTGATACCTCGGTTTTTGACCATAATCCGTTTCAGAAACCTGTTCAAAAACCGATTTATCCAAAAACCGAAACAGCACTTTCCATTAAAATCAATGTAAAAAATCTTAATCCGTTCAAAGTCTAGAAACCAACTTTTTAACTATTTCATCGCATAAACCGGATAAAAACTTAATAACAGAGCAGGTAATGTGTAAAAATTCTATAAAAACAAACTTTTATTTTTACCAATTTTTAACATCAACATTAACATATGTACATAAAAATCTCTCTATCTTTCAGCCACAGGGCGTGTTGGCACCTATCCCAGCTGTCACCGGGCACACTAACTTTTCAAACCATCCTCTGCTTGCTTTAAAATCATGCTATTCAGGAGATCTTAACCAAATATGTCAGCATTTTCGCAAGAATAAAACAACAACAATATTAATTACGTCGGTCACAATGAGACAATGAGGAAGACGTGACATATAAGGAAGTGATATGTAAGGAAGCACAGGGTGATGCATTGAGATGCACTCAGTTTGGTTGAGAACCAAATTTCGGTTGTAACCGGGGCATAAAAAATATGATATTTTTGGTTGAAAACCGAATGGCATGAGAACCGAGACGTTTGAAAACCGAGCTTTCACTGTACTTCCTTTCCTTTCCTGTTACTTTCATCACTTTGCTGCTGTGAAATGTCAATTTCTCCACTGCGAAACTAATAAAGGCTAATCTAATCCAATATGTGTGTGTGTTCGCAACTACTGTGAGACCTCAATTTACAAACACCTTAACTTACAAACTTTTCGTCTTACAAACGTCAAATTTTTGAAAATTAAACCTTATAATAAGCACTATTTTCATAATACACACCCACCACGGCTGGCGGAGTGATCTTCGGCGGAAGCACACGACCGAACAGCACCAACAGTCCTTATGGAAGGTGACTCTCCTTCCATAAGCCATCAACGACCATCAAAAAGGTAAATAAAACTTTATTTTACAGCACAGTTTATTTCTTTAATTACAGGCCTCATGTAATTCCCTTTGACCTTCGACCTCCAACGCCATTCCATCAAGCCATAAATGACCATCACAAATGTAAATAAAGTGACTTTATGACACAATGCAGTGTATTTCTTTCATTGCAATACAATAGCACATTTATTATACATAGAATAAGGTATGTTGTGTGTAGTTATAAGGCTTATTTAGTTGAAAAGTATATTTTATGGAAACCCGGGAACGGATTATTCCCATTTATTGGTTTCCTATGGGAATTTTTGTTTTGAGATACACACTTTTCGCCTTACACACTCTGTCTGGGAACCAATTAAGTTCGTAAGTTGAGGTCTCACTGTACTGTCTTAAATACATTTAAAGCTAACTTCTTTTGATTGTTTTGTTTTTGTATTTTAGTTTACCTTGATTGACAACATGTCGCATGAAGTATTTTGGGGATTTGCAACAGTTCACTGTCATTTCAATTCATTTCAATTGATTTGACATTGAAGTAAATTCAAACTCTTCATGAATTTAACAGAGATGGTTACTCATTCCGAACGCAACCTTTAAAAGCTGTCCGTTGAACTCCAAAGTGAAAAAACGAGTTCCAACTCGATGACAATCGGTTCAACACCGCCCACTGAATCACAATGTGAACTACGCGCTCGATTGTTCTGAAAAGCAACCGCGCCTGCAACGCTCCCAACGCTGCAATGCAGTTACAGCAACACTTCCTGTTTGCTTCTCTCGACTGTTTTTATTTTTTCATTTTCATTTCCCTGACTTCCTACAAGCGAGTGTCATGCAAAGGAAGCTATTTCAAAATATATATATATTTTTTGCCTAGATGAGCATGACTAACAATAAGCAACAATAGTGTGTGCACACACTAGCTGACTGGCAGGCTATCTGGCGAGCTACATGGCTGGTTATCTATTAGCTATATGTGTAGCTCGCTAGCTATCTATTAGCTAGCTAGCTTTTTTACTATTTGAGTTACTATCTGGCTATCTAGCTGGCTATCTATTGCCTGGGTAGCTATCTGGTTGGCTAGCTATCTAGCTGGATGGAGACCTGCATGGCTATGTAGGTAGCTATCGATTAGCTATCAGCGAGCTAGCTAAATTTCTACTTATTTGAGTTATTCCGGGTTGAGTGAACGCTGGCGCATGTGGCTGCCGCTGCTCACCTACAGAAAAATGTGTCCTGTGACTGTAAAGTGACTTTGAGAGTTTGAAAGGCGCTTATAAATGAAATGTAGTAGTATTATTATTATTATTATTATTATTATTATTGTTGAGCTTTTTCATCTTTTCTCTTGATTTAATTCTTATTTCCTCTCTTCAGTTTTTATCGAGCTATCCAGCTATCTGGCTAGCTGTGTGGCAGGCTATATGGCTAGTTATCTATTAGCTATATACGTAGCTCGCTAGCTATCTATTAGCAAGCTAGCTTTTTTACTATTTGAGTTACTTCTGGGTTGAGTGAACGCTGGCGCATGTGGCTGCCGCTGCTCACCTACAGAAAAACTTATCCTGTGACTGTAAAGTGACCTTGAGAGTTTTGAAAAAGCACTGAAAAATGACATGTATTATTATTAATAATAAAATGGATATAGAGTTCCCTTTATATAAATATAAGGAATTCCTAAATTGGTCTGTTGTTGTGATTAATTATAGCTATCTAGCTATCTATCAATCTAGCTAGCCATCTTGCTAACTTTCTGGCTAGCTATAAATGCATATAGAGTTCCCTTTATAAAAACATAAGGAATTCATAAATTGGGGTGTTGCTGGGATTAAGTATAGCTATCTAGCTAGCTAGCCATCTAGCTATTTAGCTAACTTTAAATGCATCTAGAGTTCCCTTTATATAAATAAGGAATTCATAAATTGGGGTGTTGTTGTGATTAAGTATAGCTAGCTATCTATCTAGCTAGCCATCTAGCTAACTTTCTGTCTCGCTAGCTATTAGCTATCTAGCTAGATATTTCTTAGCTCTCTATTAGCTATCTACCTAGCTAGCTATTAGTTATCTATCTAGCTAGCTGGCTATTAGATATCAATTAGCTAGCTACCTTTGTATCTATTTGAGTTACTTCCGGGTTGAGTGAATGTTAGCGCGTGTGGCTGCCGCTACCCGTGTCCTTTGTGAGACACCTCATAGAAGCTGTGGAACGTCGTCAACCGAGATTCCCATTTGGGACGGAGGCATTTGACGAAAGTTTGTACGGTTTTAACGCAGGCCCACGTAAGATGGTTGATACGGCAGCAAAAAATGAATGAAATATGAGTCATACGATTGGAATGATCCTTTTTTTTAGATTAAGATAAAATCGAGAAGTCTAGCAGGTTTGTTGAAGCCTTGTGAGAATGTGGGAATTTTGATTGAAGCTTCATGAACCGTGTGGAATGAACCTGAAGCTTCATCTACAAACTTGGGTGACACATGTTGACGTTTTAACGAGCTTGGCAAGTGTGTTACGATTACAAGAACATTCCAAAATATACAGATAACATCCGACTTACGACCTGCTCGACTTACGATCACCCGTACTTATGACCACGACCTCCAGACCCTATTTTTAACATTTTAAGAGGGGGAGTTTGTGAGTCATTTAGCCTCCGAGTCTCTATTCAACATTTTGAATGGATTTCGACTTACGACCATTTTGACTTAGGACCGTTTGATCGGAACGGAACGCGGTCGTAAGTCGGATGTTACCTGTATTTTGAGGTTATGTCTGCGTTTCACGATTTATCGTACGTAAGAAGTTTTTATGTTGCCTTCGTTTTAATCAGGTCAGCAAAGTGAATTGAGTGGCAGCCATTTTTATTGTTTTTACAAAAACTCTTGGAAAGAAATTCAATTCAATTGGGATTCAATGTGTGGAGTCTTAAAAGACAAATATGCATTAGGTAATAATAATAATAATAATGATACATTTCATTTATAGGCGCCTTTCAAAACTCTCAAGGACACTTTACAGTCACAGGATATTTTTTTCTGCGGGTGAGCAGCGGCAAATAAAAGAATAAAAAGATACAAAGCTAGCTAGCTATTTGATATCTGATAGCTAGCTAGATAACCAATAGGGGGCTAGGTAGATAGCTAATATATAGCTAGCTAGATAGCTAATAAATATCTAGCTCGATACCTAATAAATATCTAGCTGGATAGCTAATAGATAGCTAGCCAGAAAGTTAGCTAAATAGATAGATGGCTAGCTAGATAGATAGCGAGAAGAAGTAACTCATTCACTGCCATTTCCGAATTTATTCGTGAATTGAAAATACGATGTAGAGGGCAATTCCCAAATTTGTTCGGGTTCCGTTTTTTTCTTGTTTTGGTGCCGAAAAAGTGCTGGCCATGGCATCTAGCAATGTTTTTTTCCTTCCACAAGGGGCAGTATTTCCCTTTTTTCCATGTTATCGCTTTGTTCCTGCTTCAGCTGTTGTTAAAGTGCTATACAAACCAATATATATGTATTGCATTGTATTTTGGTCAGCCACCCTTATTTCAAGCTCAGATAACTCCAGACCCATATAATTTAGGAATTAACTTTTTTATCTGATGAAAGAGTCTAAGATTTCTTACACTGCATTGAATGTTTATGTAATCCTAAAACTCAATATTCTGTGGGTCCTGGAATTCCAGTGACAATGACAAAAACCCTGGCACTTGAGTGAACACATTTTTTACACGTCTGGCAGTGAATTAGTTAAGATGCCAAGGGGCAAGCGGAACTCAAGACATACTTAAATGTATATTTAAATGAATCAAGGTCGTTGCCAGATCTTTAAATTCAGATCAGCCCGCCCCCAACACCAAAATGCTGCAATGCGCCTCCATTTTATGCTCCTGAATGACGCAAGTATTTCTGCCTAGTTGCCCACAAAAGACTTCCTCTTTCCCTCCCTTCCCAATTCCCCCCGACATCACTGATCGTCGCCGTGGAGACAAAATGTCCTACTCCCTCTTCAGGCAGACATCAAGTACAGTGATACCTTGGCTTACGAACTTAATCGGTTCTCAGACAGCGTGTAACGCAAAAAGTGTGTATCCCAAAAATTAATTTTCAATAGGAATCCATTAAAATGAGAATAATCCATTTCCAGGTCCCCATAAAACATAATTTTCTACTCGTTGTACTAAGTTCATCCTGTCTACTTGATATCTAATTCAAAGCAGATTCTTTACTTACAGTGTATTATAGGTGTTCAAATACCTGACATGTTTCGGCGTATACTTGCGCCTTCGTCAGAGATTACCATTCGTAAACTCTGACGAAGGCGGAAGTATACGCCGAAACATGTCAGGTATTTGAACACCTATTATACACTGTCTGTATGTAAAGAATCTGCTTTAAATTATAATTTTCTACTTCCTAATTTTCTTAGCCTTAAAACTACACAAAATATACCTAAATGTGCTATGGTATTATAATTAAATAAATAAACTGTATAGGATAATAAAGTGGTTTTATTTACCTTTGTGATGGTCGTTGATGGTTTGATGGAATGGACGGTTTCATCACAATTAAACACTTAATGAGGAACGTAACCTTCTGTCACCATCTTGAGGAATGATCTTTGTAGGTGCTTTCTGTGCGATAATTTTATCTAGTTCCTCATCAATTATGTTCTGTTTAGCTGGGTTGATAGCTTTTTGCATCAAGTGTACAGATGGCTTGTGCGGTTTGTTTGTGGAGCCTGATTGATGGGATATTTTAACCTTGCAGTCTACATTCTGCCTTTGAACTATCAATGTTGAAACTCTCACTGTCGTCTGCTTTTCTCTTTAATGCTAAAACCAACCCCACTCACTGCTGCGTTATTGACCAATCACGTGGCTTTAACCGAAGCCTGGGGGTGGGGAATGGAGGACAAAAACAGTCAGCTGCCATTTTGTTGTTAGGAGAACGGGCTCGTTCGTGAACAACACATCACTCATTGTGGCAGCTCTGTGTACGAAAAAGTTTGTATGCCAAGGTAAAGTTCGTATACAGAGGTAAAATTTTCATAAATGTAACATTTGTAAACCGAAAAGTTCGTAAGCCAAGGGGTTTGTAAACCAAGGTATCACTGTACCATGAAGACGTTATATAATTTTGGCGGATGTGGGGTGCGGGCAGGGAGGGGGATGAAATCTTATTTCTAAGAAACTGTGTTGCGTTGCGATAAAGGCGATGTGGAGCGGAAGTAGCGCGTGGGTGCCAAAAACCAAACACTTCTGCATTTACAAAAATTCCCGAAACAGAAAGACAGCATCAACAAAATCATTTCGTGTTACTTTTTTTTATTAAACTAATGAACCCAAATATTCCAACTACACATTCTCACTGTGGTTTACACGTGAACTCGTGCCAGCGACCTTGCCGACGACCCCATCGCCCGCAAGTCTTTGTTTCTGAAACGCGCTTTGAACTCAGTCCTTGAAAAGCTTCTCATGTGACTACTCTAAAGCGTCCATGGTGCAGAACTTCCCAACGGTTCCGTGGCGTTTCGGTTCCTGGCGCTGATCTGACTCGAGGGAAAGCACCGAGCGACACCGATGCAAACGTTTAGCGTTCCACTCAAAAAGCTGGATTGTTCCGGAATCAGACTAATGGAAATGAGCTTCACCGTCACTTTGCTGAGCATGGGAAGATGCGGCTGGCGCTTCTTGCTACGAACTATTACGCCGACGCCATTGGAGGGGAAACGTCCCATACCGGTCAACTTAATAACAAAACAAGCGCAAAAATCAGGGAGAATCTTTTACAAATTTGCATAGAAACATATTTTTGATCTATTAGAAAAAAATAAATTTCTTTGAAAATTAAATAATTGCTAATTACCGGACGAAGTCAACCCGTGAAAAGTAGACGTGTCTGCGCATACGCTAAGCCATAGCTAGGAACGCCCAACTGCCATAAGCTGTGACTTTGCCTTAATTTCCATCTTTTAATGTCCAAGGGGGAACGTGGACGTTGCTTGTACGTATCCAGCATCAGCGTTGGTTTGACAATTGTCTCTAAAGAGTCCAACAAATTCACCTGATCAACAGGGCCAATGTGGCGCCGATGCCAGCCACTCCAGCAAAGGCCATTAACGTGTTCCTCACTGTCGACTCAGGATCCACTTCCCGAAAGAATTCTACAAAGCCATCCTAAGGGGCGGGGAAAAGAAGCAACAACAAAAAAATCCAAGGGATGATTAGTTGCGGGGGTCAGTGGCTGCTTGACACATAGACCATGGCCCTGTTACACAATCACTGTACAGTGAGCCATGACTCACTAACTTACCCAAGAGTTGTTTTTCACCAGCCAGTTGCGCTGATGAGACAGCAGATACGAAGAGATCTCGTCGGCAACCAGCTCCACACAGTGGGCTCGGTTCTTTTCTTTCAAGTGCTGGGACACGATGGCCCCAAAAGCCACCAGGCTTGCCACGCGCCCCCAGTTGGTGGTCCCATCCGAAAACAGACTCGTAGCCACTTCACTAACGAAGCCCACGTTGTCCCCTCGGTCATCCAGAGATAATTTGTTGATGATACCTTTCAGAAAGATGAAAGTGACATTAACCTAAGTGCACCCTTTTGATTGTACTTTTTGGCACATACTTGTTTGATGTTTCCATTTTCTGTTTGTAAATTTCCCATTCGGTTGGGAATATTAAATATCATGGACTGGTTATGATACCTTGATTAAATAAACGAATCTGTTAAAAAGTCCGAGAAAATTACCACACTTGGTGCCTTTTTTTCGTCTTTTTTGCTTTCAAATTACAGCAGATGACTCGAGGAAACAGGTTACGCCCAAAAGCCTTAAGGGGACATTTAAATGTTTGTCGACAACACCTTTAGTAAATACGTGGCCTAGTTTACAAAAGTGTTCTTTTTAACATTTCCGGAAACATGCTCTCTTTCTTGGTTGACTTTCTGAACGACTCTTTTCTATCAAATCTACACGTTGGTTTAAACGTTATGCTATATAGCACGTGTGAACAATGGTCGTTAAGTATAATATATTGTATATTATTTTTAAAACATAACTGTAAAATTGTTGAGTTGAACTAACCCTTTGGAACAATATGTTCCGACTACGAAGCACGTAGACATTTCCTGGTTACGAGGGGAGGGGGGGAAGATGGCCGCCGATAATGAAAAGAACGAGCCGCTCACCATTGTACTTGTACTTGTGCTTTTCCAAAACGTTCGCCACGACTCTTTTCATGGTCGTATGTGCCTTAGTTTCGTTCCAGCGAGCAGTCGACAGGCCGGTAAAGATTGCAAGAAAACGTCTCATGAGGCTCCTGGTCTCGTCGTCCAACGCGTTGTTAATGTCTTCGCAGACGAACGTGTCCTGGGATTCGGGGCTACGCGGTGGAGAGCCGTCGCTGCCATCCAGGTCGTCGTCGTCGTTGCTGTGGTTCATGGTAGCTCGTCCGCCCTTGCAGTGAATTTCCAGGGAGCTAGGTCGCTGCTTGGCGGCCCCGCTGTTGCCGTTAACGGCCTCCACGGGCCCCGCTGCCCGTCGAAGCTGTGGCGGCGATGAGGACGCGGCGGCGGCGGGGGGAGAGCTGCAGTGCAACTGCAATGAGTCCTCCGCGACTCCATTTTGTTTGAACATGAGGCAGTCCATAACGCTTCTTGTGGTCTGCAACACACTCATCTTAAAGGTTGCTTTTTCTTCTTGTATTTTCAAAAGAAATGGTGGTGGTGGGAAAAAAAAGCAACCGAGTAGTAAAAAAAAAAGCTAGTCTTGACTCGAGTTAGTCTCCCATAACCGCCTTGATGTTGGACGGCGAAAGCCTCTCCTGTTGGTGGTGCCCGTTTATATGTTCTTGCACAGTGCGTGACGTCACATTCATTGGAACATTCAGTTCCGTGATGATTCATTTTCTCAGCTATTAAAAACAATGTTAGCAACTATTTGAAATAAGTCAACCACCATTATTTTTTTTTCATTTTAAATCTAGGATTTGTTTTTGGATTTGTAAATCCTCATATTAAAAACCTTACGTTAACGTTAAACTGGAAATGTAGCACAGGGGAGAGTACATTCAGACTTCAGAGTACATTCAGTACAAACAACATTTTCTCTCCATTTTGGCAATTTGCTTAGTATATTGCATTTTAACCATAGACATTCAGACATTATAGCCATGATACTTTTTATTGCATTGCCCCGTAGTTGTTTTATGTGACATGAATCACTGTGAGTTCTTAATCTATGGTCCAAAGGGGAAGACATAACTATCACTGTTTAAGTAAAGGATTCTGCCAACGTGACTAACTGAAGTTTCAAGACGTTCTGTTCTCGATTTGCAAATAAAAACATTCCATTCATATTTGACAACTCTGTGGTAAGTGAGTCAGAGGTATGCATTTTGGAAATTAGGGTTTGCCTCCCTCGAGTGGTTGATGACTGCGAAAAACGAGGTAAAACCAGGTTTTGGTGCAAATTTGGGAAAACGCAAAAAAAAAACGGGGTAAAGCCTGGTTTAGGTGAAAAACTGAAAACCGCGACAACGGTGTGTGTGTGCACGTGTGTGCGTGTATGTCTGCGTGTGTCTGTCTGTCTGTGCGCGTCCGCGTGTTTTACCAAGCGTTCAACACCGGGATGAATGAAATTTAACAAACACTGCCCCGTTGTGGCAGTTATACTGTTTTACACCACTTCGTCACATGACTCAAACACTGGTGATTGGGTGCTATGGTTGATTTTTAAATTAAAACAAGCCAGATGTCAAATGTGAAAATACATTTAGTAAGGTTAAATTCATAGAGTTATTTTAAATTGTAGGCTGACTATACGTCATAAGAGAGTATTGAAACAGAAAAAAAATGTAGGAAAAAATCGACACAAAATGTATTCAACAGCGTAAATTTATATCGTACACGAACTAAACTTGTATCTTGAGGAACGAAAAAAATAGAGGAAAAAACGAATTTCCGCATTTGTCAACACTGGCTAATAGCTGCCCTTACATGTAATTGCAATTCCCGAATAAAAGTTGTAGTACGCCGTACATTATTTGAAATGATAAAAAAAAAACGCAAACAAGCAGGAATTCGGACAGTTTACCGCGCATACGCACGTTATGTTTTTATTCAAGATTATATACAGTAAAGTATCGTTATATCAATATTCCCGGGAGTCGGAAAAAATATCGATATAACCGGACTATCGATATATCCAATCCTGCGGCATGTAAATTTTCTCCTTGCGTTCATAGAAATAGTATCGTAATAAGCAGTACTATCGATATAACCGATATCGATATAACAATCTTATTATTTTGGATCCTTTTACTAAGTGAGTTGCTTGTTCTATAGCCACAAGGCCATAAGCTATAAGTCTTCTTGTGCCAGTCCCAAGCCCGGATAAATAAAGAGGGTTGTGTCAGGAAGGGCATCCGACGTAAAAGCTTGGCCAAAAGAAACATGGCAATCAAACCACTGAAGATGGAAGACACTGTTTCGCTGTGGCGACCCCTTGAAGGAAAACCCCGAAAGGAAAAGATGATTACATATTTCAGATTCCGATGCAATCCGACCGTACACAGCAATTAAAAAATACGATTACTTTTGCTGGTTTGCCGAGACAATAGTAGTGATGGGCGGCAGCATTTTCATTGTCTATCAGCAGTGTTTGAAATAATGTCTGCCCGGAGGCCCAGGGCGTACAACTTTTACGTCGGGCGTACAACTTTCAAAATGTCTCTGCCCGGGTGGCCGACAACTTCTTCAAGAATTTTTTTTTTTTTTTTTAAACCAAACATTTGTTTTATTCAATAAAGCAAAAGCTCCACACAAACCGCTACAAGCCACGTGGACTGCCCTTTCTAAGTGGCTTTCAAAACTCTGAAGTACACTTTACAGTCACGGTTTAGTCCGAAGCACGAAATAGGCTTCTGATTGCCATGAACGTTCGTTTGGCAATTTGCAAACTCGGCACTGCAGGCAATCAGAAGCCTGTTTCGTGCTTCGGACTGTACCGTGACTGTAAAGTGTACTTCAGAGTTTTGAAAGGCGCTTAGAAAGAGCAGTCCACATGGCTTTTAGCAGACAACGCAACCCAAACATTGCATTGTGCACCATGACAACAACTGGAGCAAAATCTTCAGCAAGGGATATTTACCATAAATTAAGCAAGGGAGTGTTTGTGGTAGATGCTTCCTTAATTAAAAAAAATCCTCTGTACTTCGCAACAATGTTTTTTTTTTTTTTTGCGGATTAGTCATCATATTGTGTTTCAAGTTGTGAAAAATGGGTCAGGCAACTTTATGGCCGGGCAGGCAACTTGTCAGAGTTGTTTGCCCTGGTGTCCGCTAACTTTTTATCATGAGTTTCAGACACTGCTATCAGCATTTGAAACGAACTGGATTTGAGCCAAAATTGTGTTTGTAAAATCGGTTCACAATTTTAGTTTTTTTCCCGTATAAAAGTTGTAGTACACCGTACATTATTTGAAATGACAAATTAAACGTATAAAATATGGGAAAAACGCATCAAAAATTTATGTGTAAAGTTCTTTCCATCCACCCCACTCCATCCGTTTTCAGATTGTATTTGAAAAGAAAGGAAAAAGGAACAAAACACACAAATGTTACATTATTTCCGGGCGTTAGCTTTGTTGTGAAGGGCATGACAACTTACTTCCGTTAACATTACCAGTCTGCGACGATTGCCGCATTTTGGAAAAAGTCCCGGCCGGCGCTCCAGCTGTTCGCGCCGCTGCGCTCCGGCCGTCAGCCCGCTGCGCTTTCCAAAGCAGCAGCGACCATGACAGGCATCGCCGCTGCTTCTTTCTTCTCCAACGCTTGCAGGTTTGGCAGCTGCGGACTCCATTTCGATTCCCTAGCGGAGCTTATCGTGCACATCGAGGATAACCACATCGGTAAGAGAGCCCGACGGCCGAGCTTCACGATTAGCATTAGCGGCTAGGCTAACAAATTAGCCCGTGGCTTCCTGCTCCTTGACAACCCTGTTGCTAGGTGTGGCGGGAGTCGCTCTTCTGTACTTCCTGTCCATGGCACCGCGACGTAAACACAGCGGTTACCCGCATGGGAACATGTGGCTACATGTCAAAAACTTTTTTTAGACTGCAATAGGAAGAAGAGTTGTTGACATTTTGTATTCGCGTTTGTGCGACATCTATTGCAAGGCGAGGCCCCGCGCACCAAACTACCGGAAGTTAGGTTGCTTTGCAGAACACATCGACCTCAAACTACTTTAAAACTTGTGAATTGCATTTAAAAGTATCCTTTAACGTGGCACGGACACATTTAGCTTGATTTTTGTTGTTAACGTGTTGCGATGAAAGGTGAAACATTCCGAGAAGCTGTTTTTTTGTGTATGTATACAGACAAGAGATCCTGTCCACTCATGTAGTATAGTATTAATTAATTAAAGTACAGTAAGTATTCTCTCATAAGCGATCGCGTGTGTGCAACCAAAATGTTCCTAATAACAGAATTTCCTTATGTAGGAATTTACAATAGTGCGTGTGCTATATGAACATGTAAATAAAGGCATAATAATAATAATAAATGTTATTTCTAAGCGCCTTTCAACGCTCAAGGACACTTACGGTGTTATGCATGTTCTGTATAAACATATGACTATGACATATATAATGTTATCAAATATGTAACAAAACAAGTCATAAGATAGCAACATATATTGTGCTTAAACATAACAATACACGACATCTTGAAAAAATAGAACACAATATGAAAGCAGTTTATTTATTTTTTTAATATGAGTCAATTTTGAATTGTTTTGTTGCTTGGGTTTTTTTTCTTAATCAATATGTTCCGGCTATTGGATTTTTTGTTGTAGGGAATTGGTCTTTGCGATAATTTAGTGGTAAAAATAAATAATACATATTTTTTTCCGGATTAAGTAATTTCCATTTGACAGAATTCCTTATGAGAGAATAATTATTGTATGTTGAATTACAGTAAAGTCTCGTTATATCGATATTCAAGGGAGTCCGAAAAAATATCGATATAACCGGGACTATCGATATATCCGACCCTGTTTGCATGTAATTTTCTCCGTGCGTGCATAGAAATAGTATCGATATAACCGGGACTATCGATATATCCGATATCGATATAACGAGACTTTACTGTATATTCAACTGTATGTAGCACCAATTCAAAAGCATGGTGGAATAGTGGTTAAACACACCATTCTGAGTTTGTGTGTGGCACAGATTCGAATCTATCTCATCCAAATGTCTGTTCTGGTTTGTTTATTTGTTAAACACTGACATCTTCATCTGCTGTGGATTTCTATATCTAGTTTTTAAAACATTCATATCAGGCAAATGTCAAACCTGGCAAACTTGTTGCTTCATATGCAACAGCTCCGATTATCATCATGAAATGGCACATCCTTTTTCTTTCTTTCTAACAGGACGTTGTCATTCAATTTCAGGTCATTTTGTGATTACGGATTTATTCAGTAGATGGATAACTGTTTGTTTTTGTTGTTCACTTGTGTGTTTCAGTTCCTATTAGTTTTCACCTTTAACGTATACACTCACTGTAGAAGTGAAGTACAGTGCTACCTCGGTTTACGAACCCCTTGGCTTACGAACTTTTTGGTTTACAAACGTTAAAATTTATGAACATTTTACCTTGGCATACGAACTATTTTTCAGGATACACACGGAGCTGCCACAATGAGTGATGTGTTGTTCGCGAACGAGCCCATTCTCCTAACAACAAAATGGCAGCTGACTGTTTTTGTCCTCCATTCCCCACCCCCAGGCTTCGGTTAAAGCCATGTGATTGGTCAAGAACGCAGCAGTGAGGGGAGGTGGTTTAAACATTAAAGAGACAGGAAGACGACAGTGAGAGTTTCAACTTTGATAGTTCAAAGGCAGAGTGTAGACTGCAAGGTTAAAATATGCCATCAATCAGGCTCCACAAACAACCCGCACAAGCCATCTGTACGCTTGATGCAAAAAGCTATCAACCCAGCTAAACAGAACACAATTGATGAGGAACTAGATAAAATTATCGCAGAGAAAGCACCGACAAGGGATCATTCCTCAAGATGGTAAAAGAAGGTTACGTTCCTCATCAAGTGTTTAATGCTGATGAAACCGGCCCCTCCATTCCAATGACCATCACAAAGGTAAATAAAACCACTTTATTATACAGTCCAGTTTATTTCTTTAATTATAATACCATAGCACATTTATTATACATAAAATAAGGTATATTTTGTGTAGCTTTAAGGCTGAGAAAATAAGAAAGTAGAAAATTTTGTTTTTGTGGGGACCTGGGAACGGATTATTCTCATTTTAATGGTTTCCTATGGGAAATTAATTTTTGGGATACACACTTTTCGCCTTACACACTCTGTCTGGGAACCAATTAAATTCGTAATCCAAGGTATCACTGTAATCCTAAAACTAAATTCCCTCGCAGACTCTTTAGTTTGATAAATTTGTGCATCTGTTCCATTTGTCTCATATTTTAGTCTCATTATTGAAGCTGATGGGGTGCAGCTGCATCTGTTGTTGTTTTTTTGTTGCTTGAATGGCTTTAATATTTTCTCCCCTCTCATTGTGTGCAGTGCATGTGTCGAAGGTGTTAGTCATAGAAGGGGAAAAAAGTCTCCGAAAATGACTTATTGAGGAGTAATGAGGCAATTAGTGTACTCGGTGTGGAAAAACTTTATACCCCCCAATCCCGCAGCCCAACCCCATCATATGCCCACTGGAAGAAGTGCGAAATCTTGCATACTGTGCCAAATGCCTGTAAAGTATAATTACAGACCGAGTGCCTGATTTGGCCACTCTTCCTCCTCATCTGGCGGCCTGCTGCATGAAGCACATTCTCCTTTATAATTAGGCGCCTGGCGAACAAGCAACAACATTCTCCATGCATCCAGAGCAACAGGCTGGCAGACAATAGATGGCGCTACCAGGCTGTGGTTGCTGCAAAAGTGGAGCAATATTCATATCTGGTATATGTAGTTATTCAGTTTCCCTATGTTGCCATGGACGGCAGTCCGAAGACTTTTGTCGTCGTATCCTCCTGAAGAGGATTGTGGCCTGACTGAAATGGAAAATTATGATACCACTCGGTTCGGGTTTATGAATATAGCGTCAAATAATAACAGAAGTTGTTTCAGATTGAAGTTTTTGGTACTATAACAATTAAAGAATATATCAATCAGAGCTTTGAAAATGGTTTCTTCTTGTTTTTCAAAAATATTGAAAAATGACTTACGATGTGGCCAGTGACATTATTGTATTATTGTGAAAGAAACAATGATAAAAAAAAAATCATTTATCCCTTATTTAAAAACTCCCTTAAAATTAAACGGAATATTGTACAGTACTTCACAGATATACGTAAATCACTACTGTAGAATACACTCTAGCGAGTGCAAAAAGGGAAAATCATAGCTTACTCTTGGCTTCCATTTTTGTGAACATGTTCATTCACAACGAAAGTTTAGATACTAACCAAGACCGGAACAAAAGCAACTTCCAAGCAAAAAAATCAGCGTGAAGCCTTAATCACGTTATTGAAGTTGAAAAATCTCCTGAGAGGTCTGGTGGTTATGTGTGCCAGGAAAAAAAATAAACACACTAAAATGTTTGTTTTGTTCCTAAGAAACCAGGCTCCAGTCGACACAATGAGTTATTTTAGGCGTGTGTGTTCTGTGAGAGAGACTGTGTGTGTGACTGTGAGAGAGTGTGTGTGAGTGTGTGTGAGAGAGCATTTGAGTGTGTGAGAGAGAGTGTAAGAGAGAAAGAGTGAATATGTGTGAGATAGTGAGAGTGAATGTGTGAGAGTGTGTGAGAGTGTGTGTGAGTGTGTTTGTGCGTCTGAGAGAGAGAGAGTGTGCATGTGTGTGCACATGATTGCGTGTGTTGTGTGTTTGTGTATGTGAGAGAGAGAGAGTGCATGTGTGTGAGAGAGAGAGAGCTAGTGAGAGAGAATGTGATTGAGAGAGTGTGTGTGAGAGAGAATGTGAGTGTGTGTGTGTGAGAGATGTGTGTGAGAGAGAGAGAGTGTGTGTGTAAGCGAGTGTGTGTGAGAGAGTGCATGTGTCTGTGTGCGTATGTGTGTGTCTGTGGGTGTGTGTGAGAGTGTGTATGTGCACATGATTGCGTGTTTTGTGTGTGTGTGAGAGAGTGTGTGTGTGAGAGAGTGTGCGTGTGCACATGATTTTGTGTGTGTGTGTCTGTGGGTGTGTGTGAGAGTGTGTATGTGCACATGATTGCGTTTGTGTGTGTGTGAGAGAGAGTGTGTGCACATGATTTGTGTGTGTGTGTGTGTGTGTGTGTGTGTGTGTGTGTGTGTGTGTGTGTGTGTGTGCGCGTTGGTCGGCGTCATGGTGGCCTGCAGTGTCCAAAGTTAGCTAACAATTAGTCTGCTTGTTGCAAAACCTCACTGGAGGCTCATTTAGAAAATGGTAGCTGGGCAACCCCCTCCCTACGCACTCCCAGAAAAAAAAACTGCACGGAAGTCATAAATTTGAAAAAGCACTAACTAGTTCCCCTGATCTGTGCACCTGGTTGGCCTAATTAGATTTCCTTGTCCCAGACACCGCTGCTCCTGTTCCTGTTCCTGTGCCATGGCTGTCGTGCCCACCAAAACGTAGCTCATATTGATAACGTTCACGTATCAACAACTGTGTGTGGCTAGCACAAATGTTTGCTAGTTGTGAAAGATTTATTTGAAGTTGTTAAAAATCTGATTGATCTCATCCCAATGTTCCACAGCATATAGCTAGATTTTACGTTTTAAGACTTGCGCTGAATATTCAGGAGGTCTTGTTTTCGAGTTGATGACGATCCCCTAAGTGACGTCATGGAGGGAACGCCCCTAACCGAGAAAGCGACACACAATGCATTTTGGGTACTTTTTTTCATCTGAAAACATCGTGTTGGTGGCGAAATTAGAAGGAAAAACTACATAAATCACGCGATGGTGAATCGTTGTGTGTCACAACCAATTGCGTTAACAGGCATAAAGTAGGTGTAAGCTTACACAAATTCCCAGCAGACAAATCAGCCCATTGTGTGCCATCTTGTGCATTTTCTGGGCGTTACATTGTAGTCCAGACGCCTCAAATGATCCGGAAGGACTTCTTTAATTGATTGCAAACATTTGTGCTTTCCTCTTCAGAACTATTTCAATCATATTCATCACTTGATGAGTAACAAGAAAGCATCTTCTCCGAATCTGAACTCCCTGAAGCCATTGTTTTGATTCTGGAGCAAGGCAGTTTGTGAAGGAGTATCCTGGTGTGACGTCACGAAGAAGGGGGCGGGACTTTCTGAATCTGCCCAGTTCCGAGCTCATTTCGTGGCAGTTTTGGGACACTTTAACTAATTTTTATTGGCATTTTGCATTTGATTAAAAATATCAGCCTGTGTATTTTAGATGCTATGAAACGTTTTTCTGATGTCAGTTAGGAAACAAGAAAATAGTGTCGGTTGTCTTTTAAGCCAATTTGAATGCTATTGCTAGCTCAGCCGCTAGCATGTAAATAAACAATCCCGTGTGTAGGTGTACCATGTACTTGTGAAACTACTGTACGAGTCATTCTTCGAGTTAGCAAAGTTGCTTGAAAGTTACTAGTCATAGCTGCTACATGCTCGGCGTAGCTAGAAAAAGTGGCTAACAACAATAGTGCTCCTACTGTAAATTTCATTTGAACCTCTTTCTGTGTTTTGAGTCTGTCAACGGAGAGCTTACACATGGAGCTCAATGACTCTGTTTCATTTCCTTTTTGAGGCCACATCATAATGAATCGCCTGTGCCACCGTTCATTCCACCGAGTGACACCCGCTGATCACAACAGCCGTAAATATGTCGTCGTACGCCCCTCCCCCTCGCCCCATGGTGAATTTGGCCTTGAAGGTGGATTGGGAGAGCCGGGCAACTTTCGAAATGGCGTGAGTGTCAGACAGTGAGGGGAGGGCGAACGGATCACAGAGGGTGTTGTTAGCCGTTAGCAGGCGACACTTCCTCCATTGCTTTTAGGAAGGTTTGTTGATCACAACTTGGGTTTCTTGTTGTATGCTGTCATCGAGGTGTCAATGAGAGCCTTTTACGACTATAAAGTAAAAATGGGCATATGAAAGCATTTCCTTCATCAATAAGATTTTTTTGAACTGGTATATTTCTGATCGTCCTCTTTATTTATTTATATTTTTTGATCCTATTGGCTTATTGAAAAGATTCATGACGCGGGTGTCATCGAATATTGTTCAACTTCCATTGAGATTTCTTTAGACCACACACACATGACAATCCTGCATTGCAATTGTGCCAATGAATGAATTGTAAATTTCTCCACTGCGAGACTAATAAAGGCAAATCCAATCCAATCCAATCCAATCCAATGCAAAGGTAGATTTTTTTCATATCATTTCCAGCATTTTAACTCATCACTGCCAGACGATGTGCAAAAATGTGTCCACTCCAGTGCCAGGGTTTTTGTCATTTTCACTCAAATTGCAGGACCCACAGAATATTGAGTTTTAGGATTACATAGACATTCAATTCAGCGTTAGAAACCTTAGACTCTCTTCTTTCATCAGAAAAAATGATTGATTCCTAAGTTATATGAGTGTGTAGTTATGTGAGCTTGAAATGAGGGTGGCTGTCCAAAATATAATGCAATAAAGGTAACATCCGACTTATGACCGACTTGACTTACGACCACCCGTACTTACGACCTTCAGACCCTATTTCTACAATTTTAATTCTACGCCTGGCACCACAACGCCCTCGCAGGCCGGCAACGCATGCGACAATTTTGGTGCTTACGACAATTTTGGCAAGCCAGCCAGCATCTCACTCTCACACAGCAATCGACCGTGTGATGGCACCAGAGCGGGGAGTTTGCCAGTCATTTAGCCTACCCGTCTCTATTCAACATTTTGAATGTATTTCGACTTACGGCCGTTTGGTCGGAACGGAACTCGGTTGTAAGTCGGATGGTACCTGTACATACATATTGGTTTATATAGCGCTTTAACAACAGCGGAAGCTGGAACAAAGCGCTAACATGGGAAAAAGGCAAATGCTGCCCCCTCTTGGAAGGTAAAAAAAACATTGCCAGAGGTCTGACCAGCGCTTTATCGGCAATGCAAGAAAAAACAAAAATAGAACAAATTCAGGAATGGCGCTCCAGTTTATATTTTCAATTCCCAAATAAATTCGAGAATGGCAGTGAATGAGTTCAAAACCCACCAAACATTTCACTTTTTAGAAAGGCTTCTATAACCAGTTATGAACAAAACCCCTCCTTTCTTCACCTCCCAATTTTTGCCCACCGAAGTAGACCACCAATGTAGTTTGTTTAAAGGGGTTCCTATCTCTACTTGAGGCGCCTTCCTCCTGGTCCCCCGCCCCCTTGGTCCTGCTGTTGGGGGCCCCAAAAGAAGAAGAGAGCCTGTAAGGAATTGCCCCCCGGAGACCATCCATCTCCATAGTCTCCACCGTGAGGTGTGTGTGATTTACAACGTGTGGGAACAGATTGATGCGCTGCCATTGCACTCACGGAGGCTCATTAGTGAACCTGTGCTTGGTTCCCGCATACCAACGTACGACATTCACAACAACGTGGACTCTGGGAACCGCCGCGTTTGGCCGTCGTCAGCATCTTTGACTACGTTGTTTCCGTGACTTTGAATGAAAGGGCGGAGAGTGGCGGTGCTGTCCCGCTCACCACAGCCACTGCTAATGAAACACTTGCTGACGTTATGGAGTGGCGTTGAGTGTCAAGACGTTGAGCTGCTTGCTTTCAGAATCCGCTACCTTGCGGTATCATAAAACGTTATGTTGTTAGTCAAGCAGGCAGACTTTGGGGCAATTACCGCAGAATGTTCTGTGTCTTTGGAAACCTTAATTATATGGAGAAACAACACTTGCGCGTACTCCAGACCCTTCATTGGGTACGTCTGCAGAGCATAAAGAGATCTTAGGAAAGAACCATATCACAAATTACGCATTCGACAGAATTCTTTAGAGGAATATATTTCTATTTATGTTTGTTGGTTGGTTGGTTCATTGGTTGGTTGGGTGATTGGTTTGTTGGTCTTTGGTTGGTTCGTTGGTTGGTGGGTTTGTTTGTTGGTTGGTTCATTGGTGTTTGGTTGGTTGGTTCATTCGTTGATTGGTCGGTGTTTGGTTGATTCGTTCGTCCGTTGGTGTTTGGTTGGTTGGTTGGTTCGTTGGTGTTTTGCTGGTTGGTATGTTCATTGGTTCGTTGGTTGGCCGATGTTTGGTTGGTTGGTTCGTTTGTTGGGTGGTTCATTGATGTTTGGGTGGTTGGTTGGTTGGTTGGTTCGTTGGTCTTTGGTTGGTTGATTGATTGGTTGGTTCGTTCATTTGTGTTTGGTTGGTTGGTCGGTGTTTGGTTGGTTGGTTCGTTCATTGTTGTTTGGTTTGTTGGTCGGTTCATTGGTGTTTGGTTGGTCGGTTCATTGGTGTTTGGTTGGTTGGTTCGTTGGTGTTTGGTTGGTTCGTTAGTTCGTTCGTTGGTGTTTAGTTGGTTGGTTGATTCATTCATTCATTCTGACCGCTTTATCCTCACGAGGTTTGGGCGGAGTGCCAGAGCCGTTTCTTTGTGTGTATTCTAAAGACATTTGGGGTTCCATTTTTTTTAAGCAGTGAATGAGTTAAATTCTCTTCAAATGCTTGAGATTTCATAAATGTAGGCATTACCCTTCCTCACAATAACTGCATCAACCTTGCAACTCATTGACGCCCGACTGTTGTATTATTTATTTGAAATGCTTTTACAGCCTCTTTCAGTTCGTGTTTATTTCTGAAGATTTTATGGTAGTTGGATTGTGTTCTGAACAGGTAACTGTATCAGAATACGTTTTCTGAATCACCAATCCAATCTTGATTGTTATATCCTACAGCTCTACACAGTGACTGGCGACCATTCCTGTGTTTAGTCTCACGCCCAAAGTCTGCCAATTTCACCCCCTTCCCAAAAAAAGTGAGTCACCACCATTTGCTGGCAGTTGGATTCGGCCTTATTATGTATTGGTAACATGAACAAAGTTGTACCACAAACTGCTTGAGGCGTGAGTAAACGAGGTGGTGGATGGAAACAAGCCACATGGGGGTAGCAGTCGTTCACAGCTCAAGTCAGAAGTAGGCAGACAGAGGGGGGCTGGGGAGCTCCAGAGCCAGCTCTAGTTTTACGAGTCATCTCTCTTCTCCCACATGGACGCCGCCGCTGTGAGGGATCTTTGAAGTCGGGCCTGCTTCACCTCAGGGTGTGCGCTTTGGCCAATTGTTGTACTGTTTGGCCGTGCTAAATAAGACGGATGCCTGGCTCCCAGCTCAGTGTGTGTTCAGTGTATTCATGAATGAGCAATTCAGGGGGGTTACAGTATGGGCGGCTGTGCTAAGCAGGTTTTTACAAAAGTACAGTGTTGAACACTAGCATGGGGTGGAAAAAGTGAATAGAGGTTACAATGATAGCAACAAAAAAAAGAGGCAAAGCGTGTTTGCATTCAGCTGTTTGTTACTACCACATGAAGTTGACCGTTAAGCTGACACCTAAAGAGATGTATATCTAGCTATCGAGCTAGCTGTATAGCTAACATTCTAACTAGATATCTAGCTGTCCAGCTAGCGGTCTAGCCAGCTGTTTAAAAGTAAAAATAAGAATCTGCATTTTGTTTATCAAAAGAAAGTTGTGATTCAAAATAATCATCCTAGGGTGTCAAAATATTTTTTGGGTCACAGGCCACATTGTAGTTACGGTTTCCTCTTGGGTGGCCATTTTGAATTTGGGGAAGCCATTGAGAATGTTTAATGCTTTCCACATATTGCATATGGAGCGCACAACAAATTAATGAATAACTAGTTTTCAAATGTAAAACAAATAATGGGTGTTATTGAGGTTTACATATGACAATTTGAAATTTTGGTTCGGAATTTAGCAACCATGATGGGATTTCACAAGTTTGATTGGCTTTCGAGGGCCGAATAAAATGATGTGTCGGGCCAGATTTGGCCCCCAGACCTTGACACATTAATGAATAATCATAATAATAATTGCCTCGTTTTTTATAAATTACATAATTTATGTTAGTTATCGGTATGTGGATTTTTTTTCCTTGGGGGGCTTGGAGCAAAAAAATAAATAATGAATGAATAAATAAATAAATAATAAATAAATGGATGAATAGGTGGATAAACAAACAAACAAAAAATAAATAAATAAATAAATAAGTAGATAAATAGATAAATACATGAATAAATAAATGAATAAGTAGATAAATAAAAAAAACAAATAGATAAATACATACATAAATATAGCCCTTGGGGGGCTTGAATCAAAAAATAACTAATGAATAAATAAATAGATAAATAGGTGGATGAACAATTAAAGAAAATAAATACAGACATACATACATAAATAAATAAGTAGATAAATAAATAAACAAATAAATAGATAAATACATAAATAAATACAGCCCTTGGGGGCATTGAAGCAAAAAAATAAATAATGAATAAATAATAAATAAATAGATAAACAGTTGGATAAACAACTAAACAAATAAATAAGTAATAAATAAATAAACGGATAAATAGATACATAAATACAGCCCTTGGGGGTAAATAAATAATAATAGATAAAGAGGTGGATGAATAATTAAATAAACACATGAATACAGAATAAATACATACATAAATACATACATTTTACTTGAGAGTTTTGAAAGGCGCTTAGAAATTAAATGTATTATTATTATTATCATTATTATTATTATTATTTGTTATTTAGTTATTTCAGTTATTTTTACTCTGTTACTTCCGGGTTGCGTGAATGCTGCCGCATGTGGCTGCCGCTGCTCACCCTCAGAAAAAATATCCTGTGACTGTAAAGTGTCCTTGAGAGTTTTGAAAGGCGCTTATGAATGGCATTTTATTATAAATACAGTAAAGTCTCGTTATATCGATATCGGATATATCGATAGTCCCGGTTATATCGATACTATTTCTATGCACGCACGGAGAAAATTACATGCAAACAGGGTCGGATATATCGATAGTCCCGGTTATATCGATATTTTTTCGGACTCCCTTGAATATCGATATAACGAGACTTTACTGTACATAACTAAAGTTCACTACTGGTTGCAACCAGCAGAGGCGCTGTTGATGCATTATGTTGCATTCTGGGAAAATGATGTCAACACAACCTAGCTTGGGAGCCAACATTGTGCCATTGAATGACGAAGGCTGAAGCGAATCTTTTTTTTTTTTTGCCTCCCTCAGACACGGACCCCCGTCTTTTGGAGAAGCAGGAGCAGCAGCAACCCACCTACGTTGCCCTCAGTTACATTAACAGGTAAACAAACACTTCGAACGACATGAGTCCATCACTTCAACAAACGCTGGATGCGCGCCATTGAGGTTTAGCTCTGAAACCTTATTAAAAGCGCCATTACAGATTCGACCGCCATTTCAGACACGACCGCCATTTTAGACGTCATCTGGGGGATCGTTTTTGAGAAGTTGAATCGGAATTCGGTAGCCGGGTTTGTTTTTACAACACCGAGTCAGCTTTGATTTGGTGACTCAGTGGCGCGCATGATGGAGAAAGCTCTGCTGACGCCATTCCAGCCTACGTAAAAGTATGGCGATGTGGTTATCACTTCATTGAATTCCTTTTTCTCAAACGTTCATTTTCAGTCACATGCACCAGTGTTCACTCAACCCGGAATAACTCAAATAGATAGAAAGTTATCTAGCTAGCTCATAGATAACTAACAGATAGCTAGCTAGATAGCTAATAGATTGGATTGGATTGAATTTGCCTTTATTAGTCTCGCAGTGGAGAAATTCATATTTCACAGCAGCAAAGTGATGAAAGGAATGAAAGTAGAAAAACAAAATACATGAGCTGCTAGAAAGGCAGCCACTCTCGCGGCGCCGTCTTGAAGTCAAAAGAACAAAAAAAGCAAAGAAAAAAAGATAGCAAATAAAATAAAAAATAATATATTTTTTCAATAAAAATAATAAAATAAATAAATAATAAAATAAAGTATTATTTTTTTTATTAATATTGTTATATAAACTTGTCTCTTATCTCATTCAGTGCCAGATGATGTATAAAAAAAGCTATTAGCTGTATAGCTAGCTAGCTATCTCAATAGCTATCTATTAGTTAGCTAGCTAACTTTCTATCTATTTGAGTTATTCCGGGTTGAGTGAACACTGGTGCATGTGACTGAAAATGAACATGTTTGAGAAAAAAAAACAAAACCAAATAACAAATAATATGACAACACAAAGACAGAGACTCATTCATTTTTCAGCACTTTCTGTACCCTCTTTGTGACATTTTCATTTTCAGCAGTGGATCAAGGACGTCATGAGGGAATGTGCATGTCTACTACAAGCTAAATGTTGAAATCAAACATGCAGCTGTAGCATCCATCGATGAAAAGAGATTGTCTCACATCTCCTGTCCCACATAAATCCGCTTCAATTCCAAGCTGCGACGTTTTAATATCATGACTCCAGTAATTGTCAATTGCGACATGCAGAAAAGGCAACTGATCTTAGTTTCTGTCAAATTTGAGTGATTGAAATCCAAACAAGTTCTCGTCTGGATTGATGCCTGATTGTTTTCCTGGAGGTTCATGACGGAAGCAGCCAGGCGAGAGCACGAAGCGCTGAAGAAGAAGACGATACAGCCCAAGTTGTCTTTATGTTTAACGGGAAGCCTTTGTCGTGGCGCCGTGGTGGCACCGCCCCGCCACGCCAGCGGTAACCTCACTCCTCCGGTAACCCCGCCCATCACCCCGTCTTCGTCTTTTCGCAGCAGCACGCCCACAGGTAACCTCAAACCTTTCATTGTATCCCGCCTTTAAACTGGCTCACCATCGCCATGACAACAAACTGATAAGGAAACACCTCACAACTCGTCAAATGCACACACGCAGGCAGCGAGTGCGACGAAGAGGAGGTGGATTTCGAGGAGTCAGACAGCGACGAATCGTGGACCACCGAGAGAGCCATCAGCTCCCAAGCCATCCTCAGCTCCATGTGCATGAACGACGGCGACGAAAAACCCTTTGCCTGCCCCATCCCGGGCTGCAAAAAGAGATACAAGGTGAGTGTGTGTGAGAGAGAGTGAGACATAGAGTGTGTGAGAGAGTGTGTAGGAGAGTTTGTGAGAGAGTGTGTGTGAGAGATACAAAGTGTGTGAGAGTGTGTGAGTATATGTGAATGAGAAATTGTGTGAGTGTGCTTGAGATTGTGAGAGAATGACAGAGTGAGAGTTAGTGGTAGAGGTGGGAGAGTGTGTGAGTGAGAGAGACTGAGTGAGAGTGCGTGTGAGTATGTGTGCATGAGAGAGATAGAGATTGGTTGAGCGTGAGACAGTGAGAGCATGAGAGAGTGAGAGTTTGTGGGAGAATGTGTGAGAGAGTGTGTGGTGAGAGAGACAGTGTGAGAGTATGTGTGTATGGGAGAAAGGGAGACAGTGGTTGAGAGTGTGTGGTGAGAGCAACAGTGTGTGAGAGAGAGATTGGTTGAGTGTGTGTGAAAGAATGAGTGATAGTGGTGGGAATAGGCGTGAGAGCGTATGTGTGGATGAGAGAGATTGTGTGAGAGTGTGTGTGAGAGAATGAGGGAGAGTGAGAGTGATGGAGTGTGAGAGAGATAGTAGGTGAGAAACAGTGTGAGGGACACTGTGTGTGAGAGACTATGTGACAGAAAAAGTGTCTCAAGGAGCTCTGGGTTGTACATTTTGGAAGTTGTGATATTACAACAGCAACAGATGCAAGCAGACACACTAGAAACATCATTAATAGCTGGTTCCCTAGCTTGTCTTTTCATTTCAAATTGAACTGATGGCTAGTGCGGGTTATTTATGGAGCCTGATTGATGGGAATTTTAACCTTGCAGTCTATACGACCACCACGACAGGACGCAAGGACAAGTCTGTTTTTATGACAAAAGGATTTAGTGGAACTATTTGATAGCGTAATGACTGAAAGATTGTCGATATAATTCAAGTAGGAACATTTGGAACAACAAGTGAGGGTTTTTTACCTTAATCAGGGAAGTACAAACGATTGCGCCTTAATTGAGGGGAATTTTAACCTTGCAGTCTCACTCTGTCTTTGAACTATCAAAGTTGAAACAAGTCCAAATTTTACTGTTTTCTATCCATTTTGTCACTCTCTCTCTGTCGTCTGCCTGTCTCTTTAATGTTTAAACCACCTCCCCTCACTGCTGCGTTCTTGACCAATCACGTGGCTTTAACCGAAGACGGGGGGGCGGGGAATAGAGGACCAAAAAATGTCGCCAGCCATTTTCTTGTTAGGAGAACGGGCTCGTTCTCGAACGATACATCACTCATTGCGGCGCTCCGTGTGTATCCCGAAAAATAGTTCGTATGCCAAGGTAAAATGTTCATAAATTTACCGTTCGTAAACTGAAAAGTTCGTAAGCCAAGGGGTTCGCAAGCCGAGGTATCACTGTATATGCGGTGGAATCTTTGTAAAATGCGCTCAGTCGAAGTCATTTGAAGTGATTTTACAAATTATGGACACAACTTGTCCGGACGTGTCGGTTGTCCTTTAATTCATAACACAAATTACAAAGTAATCACATGGAGGGAAAAAAAAAAAATTGTTAAATCCAAACATTTTCCTCCCTGGCAGAACGTCAACGGGATCAAATATCACGCCAAAAATGGCCATCGGACGCAGATCCGAGTACGCAAACCCTTCAAGTGCCGCTGCGGCAAAAGCTACAAAACATCTCAAGGTCTCCGGCATCACACCATCAACTTCCACCCGCCCGTCTCCATTGACCTTGTCCATCGCAAGATGCAGCAGTAGCGTCCGTCCCCGTCCCCGTCCCCATCCCCGTCCCGGTGGACCACATCCGCCGTCACCAGCAGAGCTTCTCTTTGCCTCACAATGACACTTGATTATTTTTGTTATTTTTTGCATGCTTTTAAAATGAGATTTTTATACTGAATGTTCAATCGTGTTAGGTCACCATTTTGTAAATTTGCACATTAAAGATCGCAATTTTTTTTTTAACTATGGATTTTTACCGTTCATGTTGTGTAAATAAGACTGAAATAGGATTTTTAACCTTGCAAAATGCCTTTGTCACTCAACAATGTGCCAAATTGGAGGTGGGGGTGGGCACTTATGCACCCTGGTCACAGTATTAGGTACATCCGCACAGTCTACGTTAATAATAATAATAATAATAATAATAATAATACATTTAATTTCTAAGCGCCTTTCAAAACTCTCAAGGACACTTTACAGTCACATGATTTTTTTTGTGCGGGTGAGCAGCGACAGCCATTCGCGCCAGCGTTCACTCTACCCGGAAGTAACACAGCAGCAATGTTATGAAAAGAAGAGGAAGGGAAAGAAAGAAGTAGAAAATCAAAACGGGAGCTGTTTTTTCCGCGGCCCACATTTTAGTGACGGTTTTCTCTCAAGGGGGTCGTTATTAATGAAAATGTTTCATTCTCTTTGTATGTTACATCTAGTGCGCACAACAAATTAACTCAGTCACTGCCAGACGTGCAAAAATGTGTCCATTCCAGTGCCAAGGTTTTTGTCATTGTTATTCAAATTGCAGGACCCACAGAATATTGAGTTTTAGGATTACATAAACATTCAATGCAGCGTAAGAAACCTTAGACTCTCCTTTTTCATCAGAAGAAAAGAGTTAATTCCTAAATTATATAGGTCTGGAGTTATCTGAGCTTGAAATAGGGGTGGCTGTACAAAATACAATGCAATACAGGTAAGAGCCGACCTACGACCGACTCGAGTTACGACCACCCGTACTTACGACCACGACCTCCAGACCCTATTTTTACAATTTTAATTCTACGCCTGGCACAAGAGGGAGGAGTTTACCAGTCATTGCCAGCCTACGAGTCTCTATTCAACATTTTGAATGGATTTCGATTTCCGGCCATTTTGACTTACGACCGTTTGGTCGGAACGGATTATATAGCGCTTTAACAACAGCGGAAGCTGGAACAAAGCGCTAACATGGGAAAAAGGCAAATGCTGCCGCCTCTTGTAAGGTAAAAAACATTGCCAGCGTAAGAAACCTTACTCTCCTTTTTCATCAGAAAAAAAGTTAATTCCTAAGTTATATAGGTCTGGCGTTATCTGAGCTGGAAATGGGGGCGGCTGTACAAAATACAATACATACATATTCATTTATATAGCGGTTTAACAACAGCGGGCTGTACAATAGGCAAATACTGCCCCCTCGTGGGAGGGAAAAACATTGCCAGAGGTCTGACCAGCGCTTTGTCAGCACCCCCCTGCAAGAAAAACCAAAACCTGAACAAATTTCGTAATGGCACTGCGCAGCATATTTTCAATTCTCCAATAAATTCGGGAATGGCAGTGAATGAGTTAATAATTTTAGGATTTGAAGTCAAGAATGATGATTATTATGTGGTTTACATGCGACGATTTGAAATTGTGGTTCAGACTTTAGCAAGCATGACGGAATTTCACCTTTGATTTGCTCTTGCGGGCCGAATAAAATGATGTGGCGGGCCAGATTTGGCCCCTGGGCTTTGTCTTTGACACCTGTGGTTGACGTAATGATAAGGGCTGCTCTTCTCAATATGATATTGCTCACTTTTTACAAAGCATTTAAGAGTTCGTGGGCGACCCCCACACCTTTATCCCCCCCCATTTCCACCCCCAATGAGGAGCTCGGATGCGTTCCAACATATCAAAATGAGGTAAAGCGAAAAAATAAATGAATGGAAATAACTGATGTTGCTATTTGAGGGAAAAAGAATTAGCTGAAGGTTATCCCATCTGACTGAGCAAAATGTGGTGCGTCCCCTGGAACAATTATCAGCCTTGGTATTTTTATTCATAGAATCAAAGTTTTCTGTTTTTATTCTCTCAATCCCACCTTTTTATTTTATTCATTTTATTTCCACATTATTTTTGCTACGTAACCGTGGATCTATTTCTCCTTTATAACTTCTTTTCCTTTCGGGTTTTCCCTTCTTCGAGGTGTCGCAACAGCGAATCAGTGTCCTCCATCTTGAGAGGTTTGATACGTTTTTGTTATTGTTGCCAGTATGTATGTTAGCGGCTAACTGTTAGCCAACATTTCACTTCTCATTTGAATCAATTTGAATCTTTGTTTTAATTATTATTAATTCCCCTTCAAAATCACCAACAACCGAGTGCTCGACGGTGAACTCAAGTAATATTTAAAAGCATTTCAGCAACATGTGTTCAGCCAGTGTTTAAGCTCTCCTTAGCTATCATTTAGCTTCATTTTACCTATGCAGTTTTTAAAGCACTTTTATTTTCTGAAACAAGTTGCCAACTTATAAGCATTTTTGTCAACCTCGCGTTCACAATGTGTTTAAATATGTTGAGAAAGTTAGATTGTATCCTCATTTTATGTAATGCTGTAATACTGAACTGATCTGGCAACCTAGCCACGACGGGACATCACGTGACTTGACAGCGATAAAAGCCAGTTTGTGTGTTTGTGTGTTGGACTTCTCGTACGACGATGAACGCAGCGGTTGCTGTCTGTGTTTCGGCAAATAAATATCCTACTTGTATGATCTAAACAAGAGGACTTTCTCGACTCTTTATTCTCCCAAATGCATCGCGAAAGCGCTGAAGATCTCAACAGGTTATGGGCCCAGGAGACGTTTGGGAGATAAAGTGAAGCCAGAAGTGTATCCAGACTTGAAAGAGCGGTGAGCAAACGAGGCTATCGCTAACCGGCTAAACAGCGGTCAAGATGGATCAAGGAAGGGCAAGCAGGCACCTTCGACTGGCATTCGACGGAGATGAAGATAAGTACGAGATATGGGAAACAAAAATGCTCGGACATTTTCATTTATTGGGACTAAAGAAGACCGTGCTAAGCGAGCCGGCGACGAGTTCCGATATGGCTACGGATGCAGAGAAAAATGCCGATGCGTATGCCGAATTGATAAATATGCTTGATGACAAGAGCCTCTCACTAATAATGAGAGATGCACCTGATGATGGAAGAAAATCTTTGAAGATATTGAGAGAATATTATGCCGGGAAAGGAAAACCGCGGATAATAAATCTGTACACCACGCTCACGTCGCTTCAAAAGAGGAACGATGAAAGTGTTACAGACTATATCATCAAAGCCGAAACCGCCATCACAGCACTCCGAAATGCAGGTGAAACTTTGGGAGATGGACTACTTGTTGCCATGGTATTAAAAGGACTACCAGCAAGTTTCAAGCCATTCACAATCCATGTAGCGCATTCAAATGATGAAATCAAGTTTGCAGATTTCAAGACGAAGCTACGGAGTTTTGAAGCCACTGAGAAATTGAACACTGAGTCAGGGGACAGTGTGATGAAGACACAGGGTCGGAGTGGACGACAAACCACCAAAACCAACACCCGTGACCAGCACAGTGATGACACAAGCATAGTGTGTTTCAAGTGTGGGATCGAAGGCCACAAAGCAAGAGAATGTCGACAAAAGACATGGTGCAGTCATTGCAAAAGCAAGACACACAAAGATGCAACGTGCAGGCGTAAGGACAAGGACAGACGAGATGACGGCAGTAAAGCGTCAGAAGACGGCGACACCGACATCGTGCTCAAGATGAGGGACAGCAAGACCAGATCCAGGGAGCAGTTGGGTCACGACATCAGAGAGCGAGGATTGATGGTGGACACAGGAGCCACTTCGCATATCATCACTGATGTGAACATGTTCAAGAATTTCGACAGCACGTTCAAACCGGAAAGACACCGCGTGGAGCTGGCGGACGGCACACAATGCAGCGGAGTCGCACATAAAAGGGGAGATGCTGAGGTCTCTTTGATTGACATCAAAGGACAAAGACATAAAGCAACGCTGAGAGACGCTTTATACATTCCTTCATACCCCCAAGACATTTTCTCTGTAAAGAAGGCAACCACCAACAGGGCAACAGTGATATTTAAAGAAGGTAAAGATTCACTGATTACGAAAGGTGGGACAAAATATGGTATACATGTGTATGGAAAGTTGTACTACTTACATACTGAAAATAAGCCCAATGACAAATGTAACACGTGTCGTGATATACGAGAATGGCACGAGGTATTAGGCCACTGCAATTACGATGATATTCTTAAATTGCAGAATGTGGTTAATGGCATGCAGATTAAGGGTAAAGCATGTAAACCTGAGCAAGAGTGTGAGGTGTGTATTCAGGGGAAATTCACTCAGAATAGAAGCAGGAATCCTGATAGAAGAGTCAAGAATCCTCTCGAGCTGATACACACTGACCTTACAGGCCCTATGCGCACCGAATCTATTGATGGGCATAAATATGCAATATCATTTACTGATGATTACTCCGGTGCAATGTTTGTCTATTTTCTAAAGAAGAAAAACGACACGGTAATAGCGACAGAAAAGTTCCTCGCAGATGTATCCCCATATGGGACAGTCAAGCGTTTGAGGTCAGATGGAGGAACAGAGTATACAAGCAGTGATTTCCAAACACTGATGAGGCAAAACAAAATAAGACATGAGATGTCAGCGCCCTATTCGCCGCACCAGAACGGGACAGCAGAGAGGGGCTGGCGTACTCTTCTTGAAATGGCAAATTGTATGCTAGTTGAAAGCAAGCTTCCAAGAGAGCTTTGGCACTATGCACTACAAATGGCCGCACATGTACGCAACAGATGCTTTAGCAGGCGTACAGGGCAAACTCCTTATCAGATGATAACGGGTAAGAAACCTAATGTATCCAAACTGCAAAAATTTGGATCTTCATGTTATACATACAGACAGGAAAGGGGAAAGCTTGATCCCAAATGTGATCCAGGACTTTTTGTGGGGTTTGATAAATATAGCCCTGCACACCTGGTTTACAATTCAAACACAAATAGAGTGCTAAAACATAGGCTCGTGAAGTTTGTGAACAAGGTAGCTGTGGAGAAAGAGACGCAGACAAATGAAACAGATGAAAACACATATTACGGCATGAGACAGCCTAAGACTAGTGAGGTCTTTCAGGAGCCTAATAAAAGAGCCCAAGAGTCATGTGTACAAGACAGGGATGCACGCGAAAGTGCAGTCACAGAGCCAAATGAACATAACCTCACACGACAAAGTGACACAAATGATGAACCTGAAAATAGAAGGTATCCTACTAGGGAAAGAAAGAAACCTAGTCACTTTGATGATTTTGTGATTGAGTACAGCGATAACGATGGGGCACACACCACAGTAGACTACTGTTACAGAGCTGTGTGTGGTGTTCCGCAAACATATGCAGAGGCAATGAGATCAAATAATTCTCAAGAATGGGCAAAAGCCATGGATGAGGAAATTCAGTCATTAAATGACAACACATTTACTGCAACAACCCTACCAGCGGGCAAGAAAACAGTGGGGGGTAAATGGGTATATGCTATCAAACGTGATGTAGATGTCAGAGACAAATATAAAGCACGATTTGTAGCAAAGGGCAAGAGCCAGGTGGAAAACATAGATTATGGAGAGACGTTTTCACCAACAGCCAATCAAACAGGTATAAGAGTGGTGCTTCAAAAAGCAGCTCTGGAAAATGGAGAAAAGGATGATGGTCTAGTTTACAAACTAGAAAAATCACTTTACGGTTTCAAACAATCTGGCCGAAACGGGAACAAGGTCTTACATGATTATTTAACCGATAATGAGTATAAGCAAAACCCAGGTGATTATTGTATGTATGCCAAAGAGTCAAGAAGTGACAAGGTAATCAAAATCATATGGGACGGTGACTTCATTATTGATGACTACCAATACGTAAAAACAATTGTGTTTAAATGTGAAATGTGTAAGACAGAGTTCACATGTGTAAAACAGAGTTCACATTGTTCTGTTTATCTTGGTTTACATTACAGCAAACTGAGTATAAGTGGGGGTGTTGAGAAAGTTAGATTGTATCCTCATTTTATGTAATGCTGTAATACTGAACTGATCTGGCAACCTAGCCACGACGGGACATCACGTGACTTGACAGCGATAAAAGCCAGTTTGTGTGTTTGTGTGTTGGACTTCTCGTACGACGATGAACGCAGCGGTTGCTGTCTGTGTTTCGGCAAATAAATATCCTACTTGTATGATCTAAACAAGAGGACTTTCTCGACTCTTTATTCTCCCAAATGCATCGCGAAAGCGCTGAAGATCTCAACAAAATATATACAGAAATGTAAAAGAGCACCAAAGTTTGAGTGTTTAGCCTTTTGTGACGATCGTCCTTACCTTGAATAGTGAACCATTCCATGTCATGTGAAGCCATGTTCGATGGCAGCGATGGGAAATATTTTATCGCTTTGTATAAAAATCCTTCCAAGGCCAAAAATTAACGAGTATTTATGTTATAATTTTAAGAGTAAGAGGTGGATTTTTCCAACAGTTCCAAAAAGGTTGTATTTTTGCCCACTTTCCGTAGGTTCCCCACACCTGCTATAAAGGGGTGGGGCCTTAACTAGTCTTTGTACTCATTTTCATTTTGCTCCAGCGTTATAATAATAATAATAATAATAATAATAATAATAATAAAATACATTTCATTTATAAGCGCCTTTCAAAACTCTCAAGTAATGTGCCGTTGAACCTTTACCATGTGTATAAACGGTTTTGGCATGGAACTGCAGTCCAATACCAAGCTAACGTCAGTATTGTAATGCAAAAAAATCTTGAACTTCAGCATACAGCGAATGTATCAGGAGGAAAATGCATCAAATTATATTTTCATATGTTCCTATCGGGGCATCAATGTACAGACGGTCCCCAACTTACAAATGATACATTCCGAATGACCGTTCGTAAGATGAATTCGTTCATAAGTTGCGTCAGTGCTATATTTTTTATGGAATGTATGTTTAAGACGTATATAAGTATGTATAAGGTTGATATAAGTATGTTTAAGGTTTGTACGAACGAGATACATTCCGAACATCTTTCTTAAGGGGAATCCTTTCGTAAGGAGAATTCGTTCTTAAGTTGAATCCGTTTGTAAGTAGCTTCAGTGCTATATATTGTATGGAATGTATATTTAAGGCTTATATAAGTATGTTTAAGGTTAATATAAGTATGTTTAAGGCTTGTACGAACGAACGAGATAGGCTCCGTACGGTCATTCGTAAGGGGAATGTGTTCGTAAGTTGAACCAGTTCGTAAGTCCCTTCAGTGCTATATTTTGGAAGGAATGTATGTTTAAGGCTTATATAACTATGTTTAAGGCTTGTATAAGTAACCTGTATTGGTTTGTACTGAAAAATAAACATTTCATAAAATATATTCTCTATAAAGATGGATATGGACTACTGGAGAGAAGACTGCATGTTACTACAAAAACATTTGTCTGAACCGTTGTTCGTAACTCGAATGTTCGTAAGTAGGGAAGTGTCTGTACAGGCAAATAGAACATTGTTGATGTACTGTGTGCCCCCCCCCCCCCCCCCGCCAAAAAAACTGCTTCATTTTTCAAATAAAAGGATGTTTCAAAGGATCTTTATTAATTTCATGAGCAGAGAAAACAAATACATGGAGAAAAAAAAGAGTAAAACTGGAACTCAACAACATGCAATGATTCACTAACTAAATACTCGAAAAGCTGATAGAAGAGAAACCCGGGTGGGACACGGTATCAATGCTGTCACAATATCATTAGTGTACTTATTCTAAAATATATCTGACAATTCTGTATAATGTCTGCATATAATCATAAAATGTGTGTGTACCCACCCTCCATAGGCTTCCCACATCTTAGATGTCTTCAACAGTGTAAGGTTAAACATTTGGTTTTCAGGATTATCTGTAAATTGGAAATGCTAATGAACAGCATTTCCACACACACACAAACACACACACACACACACACACACACACACACACACACACACACACACACACACACACACACACACACACACACACACACACACACACACACACACACAGAGAGAAAAAAACTAAAAAGAATTCAGATTTACTGACAAGCGCCTGTCTATGAAAGAAAGCGGTACAGAATGGACGTTAAGACCATCGTCATGCACCAAACGAGAGCATCAACGTGTTAGCGGCGGCTAATCAAATTCGAGCGGGTGACCGTCAAAGTGGGTGAGCACGTGGTTCTCAAAGGCCTTCTGATCGCAATCCAGCGGGAACTGCTCACTGCACATGGGGCAGATTTTCCAGTGGCTCTCCACATGCTCCTCAAACTTGGATTGGTCGTAGTTGGGTGGGAAGATGACCTCACACAGCGGGCATCGCTTCATGTCCATGCTGCACACACAAAGGGAAGCAAAGCATTTTTTATAACACACACACACACACAAAGACTTCTGGTAAAAGAAGTATTGATTCAACGCTGGTACTTTAGTAGAAAATAAGTACTGATGGAAATTTAGTCGTGTACAGTGGTTCCTGTCAATTCTTTTTATTGTGTGACGTCTAAAATCTTGCACAATATGAATTTGACCTTGAGATGTCATGTGTTAGTTATGTTTCAGAAAAAAAGCTGTTGCTGGACCTTAATAATTATTATTATAATTCTGTTATTGTTATTATATTATCATCATCAATATCATAATTACCATTATTCTTACCATTATGATCTTTATATTATTAATATCATCATCAAGTTAAAGTCAAATATACATGACATACAGCACAGATGAAATTACTATCCTCTCTGACCCAGCGTGCAAGGCACTTATAATAACTTTGACAAACATAAACACAAAAATGCCAATTTGCCGGGAGAGGGGAGTCATTATTATTGTCATCATTACTATTATTATATTATCATTATCATTATTATTATTATCATCATCATCATCATCATTACCATTATTATTATTACCATCATCAACATTATCATTAACATTATTATTATCTTTCATTATTATTATATTATCATCATTGTCATTACTATTATCATTATTACTACCATTATTATTTTTCATTATTATTATATTATCATCATTGTCATTACTATTATCATTATTACTACCATTATTATTACAATTATTATTATCATCATCATTATTACTATGATTATATTATCATCATTATCATTATTATCATCATCATTACTATTATCATCATCATCATTACTGTATTGCCGGATTCTGATTATCATTATCAACACTATTATCATTACTATTATGATCAACATTATCATTTATTATTATTATTATTATTATTATATTATCATCATTCTCATTACTATTATTATTATCATTACCATTATTATTATCATCGTTATTATCATACCCATTATTATCATTACTACAGTAAAGTCTCGTCATATCGATATTCAAGTCCGAAAAAATATCGATATAACCGGGACTATCGATATATCCGACCCTGCGCGCATGTAATTTTCTCCGTGCGTGCATAGAAATAGTATCGATATAACCGGGACTATCGATATATCCGATATCGATATAACGAGACTTTACTGTATTATTACTATGATCATCATCGTTATCATTATTATATTATCATCATGATTATTACTATTATATTATCCTCATCATAACTATTATCATTATCATTACCATTATAATTATCATTATTATATTATCATCATTTTTATTATTATTATTACATTATCATTATTACTGTATTATTATTATCAACACCATTATTATCATTACTATGATCATCATCATTCTCATTATATCGTCATCGTTATTACTATTATTATTATTACTATCATTATTATTAGCATCATCATATCATCACTATTATTATGATTATCATTACCATTGTTATCATAATTATCATAAATATCATTTTATTATTCGCATCACAATTTTCTTATATTATTATCATTATTGATATTATCATTACTATTACTATCATTATATCATCATTATCATTACTACTATTATTATCATTATCATTATTATTGTTATTATCATTATCATTATCATCATCATTATTATTATTATCATCATTGCCTATACTTTTTATCATGACTACTATTATCATTATTATTGTTATTATCATTATCATCATTAGTATTATTATTATTATTAATATCATTGCCTATACTTTTTTTTACAGTAACCTGAGTAATTATTCAAATGGGAACTTTGAACGTTCTATTTCAAGTCAAGTTTATTTGTATATTGCACTTCTGCCCCCCCCCCCCCTCTCCCCCTCCCCCCGGATGAGCAAGCAGTCAAGTGATGACGTGGCCAAAGCAGACGCACAAGGTAATAAAGTACACGTCTGATGCGACGTGGGTGGGCCGCCTCCCCCCTCGCCTGCTAAAGGCTGAGAAGGGTGGGGCGTGTATGGTAGAAAAAAAAAAACATTACACGCACGGCAAACTGGCTCGTCGTTTATGAGAAGGTGCGTTACCTTGGCTCAAAGCAAAAGGGACTTTGTCCATCGTTCACAAACGGGTTGGGAGGTTCCGTTACGGTGGGCTTCTTGTTGTTGTTAACCTGAAAAGTGACACATAATATTACCGTATTTTCTGCACTATAAGGCACACCTAAAAGTCTTGAGATTTTTTTTCAGAAGCTGCCTCATAATCCGGTGTGTTTTATGTATGGCTACATTTTAAAATATGCCATTTATTAAAGGTGCACCGTATAATGCGGTGCGCCTTATGTATAAAAAGACGTTTTAAAAAGTCATTTATTCAAGGTGCCGCTTATAATGCGGTTGCGCCTTATGTATGGAAAACGTTTTTCAAATCTGTCATTTATTGAAGGTGCCCCTTATGTATGGAAAAAGTTTTAAAATATGTCATTTATTCAAGGTTCCCCTTATAATGCGGTGCGCCTTATGTATGGAAAACGTTTTTTTCAAATCTGTCATTTATTGAAGGTGCCCCTTATAATGTGGTGCGCCTTATGTATGGAAAAAGTTTTAAAATATGTCATTTATTCAAGGTTCCCCTTATAATGCGGTGCGCCTTATGTATGGAAAACGTTTTTTTCAAATCTGTCATTTATTGAAGGTGCCCCTTATAATGCGGTGCGCCTGATGTATGGAAACGTTTTGTCAAATCTGTCATTTATTGAAGGTGCCCCTTATAATGCGGTGCGCCTTATGTATGGAAAACGTTTAAAATTTCATTTATTGAAGGTGCCCCTTATAATGCGGTGCGCCTTATGTATGAAAACGGTTTTAAAATGTCATTTATTGAAGGTGCCCCTTATAATGCGGTGTGCCTTATGTATGGAAAACGTTTTTAAAAATATGTCATTTATTGAAGGTGCGCTTTATAATCCAGAAAATACTGTAATCACTGACAGCAATCTGGTGGAATTTTAAATTGTTTTCAATAAACAAAGTCTTTTACGTTGTTGTTGTTGGTGTTGCTCTGCGTATCCTGGGATTCCTCGGCGGCGCCGGGCTGGGCCTGCTGGCGCGTGGGTTGGCTGCACACCACGTTGCTGTCCCAGGAGGGCGGGCCTACGGGAGGGAAGCAAAGCAGCTGCTCATCCAACAGCTCGTCGTCATCATCTACGGAAAGCGCAGTGGGAGAAAGAGATACTGTGATTGACGTTTTTTTGAGCAAATCATCAACTTTTAATTTTTATGGCTGCAACAAAACGGACAGGGTTCATGTGTACCACTGGGTTGCAAAACCTTTTCTTGTAAACAACATTAAATAAATACTTGGGAACTCAGGATATGAAGCGTTGTTGGTGGAATTTCTTTACATTTCATAATCCGACGCACATTTTCAACATATGAACACTGAACATTTGGTTCCATTCCAAATGACAGTAATCCCTCGTTTATGCGGACCGAGACCACCCGCGATAGGTGGAAAAACAGCGACGTAGCGAACCCGACATCTATTGGTAAATTTACATGTGTATGAGCACAAAAAACATTTATAAGGCCAAATTTAGTGGAACACAGTACATGACGTCCATAAAGAAGCACAGTAAATATTTGTAGTACAGTATTAAATACAAATGAAAATACGAGAGTATGTACGACGTAAGATGAACAGGACTACTCCCTGCGGCTACACTGATTATTCCTATTGTCCTGAGTGATTACTTCTATTGTCCTGGGGTCTATGACTGGCCTGATTGCCCCATTTGATCTGGTATCACCTCATCAGCATAACTAAGCCTATGTTGCCTAAGATGTCGGTTGTAGGAACAATCCAAATTGAACCTCCCCCCACCATGGCGATTTAGTGAAGGGTTTTGCTGTTTTATGAAAATAGCTTCTTTTACTCCCCTTTCAAACCATCTATTTTCTTTCGCGGCGAAGATTTTAACCTCATTGTCGTCAAATGAGTGGTTGCTAGCTTTTAGGTGCATGATAGGGCCAAAACTACCAGCAAAAGATTTTAGTTCGCTGACGCTTCTTGGATAAGAAGCGAAAAGTCCGACACCTTCAAAGAAGTACAGATGAAGAAACTTTTTCATCGATGAACTACTCCTGTACGACTGAGAGCTTCCACAGATGTAAAGTAGCAAAGGATTACTGCATACCTTCCAATCTAAGTCTCCATTCTAAAGATGGCGGCAACCAACCTTTTGCTTCAGAGATTGAGGTGTACGGGTTCCCAAAGTACAACTTGATGGGACTCTGGGACATCAACAGAGGGGTGGGGGCATCCTGGGCGTAGGGTACCGGGTACTGCAGGAATAAAGGCACACCGGACTGGACATTCTCAGCACCGGTTTTGCCACTGGCGCCCTGCTCTGCCTTGCTGCTTTTCTGAAGCTCCTAGAGAGAAAAATACAAAGTTGGAATAATTATGCCACGTGTGGTATTAACATGTAAGGTGTCAAAATTATTTGGTGAGTCTAATTAACTCATTCACTGCCAGACGATGTGCAAAACTGTGTCCACTCCAGTGCCCTGGTTTTTGTCATTGTCACTTGAATTCCAGGAACTACAGAATATTAATTTTGATTTTTGGGACTACATCAACATTCAATACAGCGTTAGAAACATTAGACATTCTTCTTTCGTTAGAAAAAAAAAGAGTTAATTCTTAAGTTATATGGGTCTGGAGTTATTTGAGCTTGAAATGGGGGTGGCTGTAAAAAATACAATACATACATATTGATTTATATAGCGCATTAAAAACAGCTGTTGTTGTAACAAATCATTAACATGGAAAAAAGGGAAATGCTGCTCTTTGTGGAAAAGACAAAAACATTGTCAGAGGCCATGGCCATGGCCAGTGCTTTATCGGCACCCAAGCATGAAAAAACAAGACCCGAACAAATTCGGGAATGGCCCTCTGCGTCATATTTTCAATTCCCAAATAATGCATTTGTGAATGGCAATGAATGAGTTAAACGTGGCTCGTAATCTTAGGGAAGACATACCGTGCATTTCTGTTTGATTTTATAACCGGATTTAAACATATTTAACTTGGTTTACCGCTGGACAAAAGTGGACAAACTCTGCATTTGATTTTTAATTACAAATTATGAAATGATGAAAAAATACAGAAATGTAAATTTATGTTAATACTAAATAAGTTTATTTTACATAATAATGATTATAAATAACTAATTATGGTTACCCACCTTTTATGACAATACAAAATTTATTGGATTGGATTTGATTGGTTTTGCCTTTATTCGTCTCGCAGTGGAGAAATTAACATTTGACAGCAGCAGGAAGAGGAAAGGAAAGAAAGAAGTAGAAAAACAAAATACAGGAGCTGCTGGAAAGGCAGCCACTCTTGCGGCGCCATCTTGAAGTCAAAAGAACAAAAAAAAATGACAACACAAAAAAACGCAGTCATTCTTAAGCACTTTCTGTACCCTCTGTTGCATGAAGCAGTCTTAGATGAAAGAGGAGAGGACCAAAGTGTCCTTTTCACCAGTGGATCAGGGACATCATGGTGGAATGTCTTCTCCAAACTAAATATTATTTCTATGTGTATTTTTCTATTCATTTACCTAGGGAGTAGTTCTCTGCTCCCCCCCCAACCTGAGAGCAGGGACCTATCATAGCAGAGTCCGGCACCGCCATGTCTGGACAGTAGGGATATATATATATATAGGGCCGATACTACCAGTAAGACTTTCGTTTGCTGACGAATTTTCTTGGATAAGAAGCAAAACGTCCGACACCTTCAAAGAAGTACAGATGACGGCTGAAGAAACCTTTTCATCGATGCATTTACCCACAATATATTAAATCACAGATGTCAAAGTCAAGGCCTAGGGGCCAAATGTGGCCCGCCACATCATTTTATTCGGCCCGCGAAAGCAAATCAAGCATGTCAAGTGCCATGATGCTTGCAAACGTCCGAACCAAAAATTTCAAATTGTCCCATGTAAGCCATAATAACAGTTATTTTTTATTTTAAATTTGAAAACTAGTTATTCATTAATTTGTTGTACATTCTGTATGTAAGAGAATCTTACAATCTGTGACCAGCATTATTCTGATCCTTGTATTTCAATTGACGTAAAACCTTTTGCAAAAACTGTTCGAAGCTCCTCAGATGGGTCTTCATCCAAAAACAATTTAGGTTTCATCAAAATTAACCAAAACTAAATAAATACAGTAAAGTCTCGTTATATCGATAATACATAATTTTAATTCAAAGACATCGTGACCATTTTGTTTTATTGACTGGAGTTGCAGACGCCTGTTGAATTTACGATCTAACTGTCAAGTTGGGTCATTCAGACCCTCCAAAGTGGCTACTAACATTATTTCAGGGCAGTTGATGTCTCTGTGGTCCAAACTAATGGAAGAGAAAATAAGATATTGACTTCGGTTTTTCTATTTAATAATAATCATAATCATAATCATAATCATAATAATAATAATAATACATTTCATTTCTAAGCACTTTTCAAAACTCTAAAGGTCACTTTACAGTCACAGGATACGTTTTTCTGTGGGTGAGCAGCGGCAGCCACACGCGCCAGCGTTCACTCAACCCGGAAATAACTGACATTGATAGAAGGCTAGCTAACTAAGAGATAGCTAATAATAATCATCATCATAATAATAATTCTGATGATTATGATGACTATTATGATGATAATTATGATTATTATTATGATTGTACATTTCATCTACAAGTGCTCTTCAAAACTCTGAAGATCACTTCACAGATAAGTTAGATAGCGAGCTATCTAGATAGCTAATGCATAGCCTAGCTAGCCATCTAGATAGCTAATACATAGCTAGCTAGCTATCTAGTTAGCTAATTCTGTTGGACAGCCTGCGGCTGGACGGATACATGGCTTGAGGAGCCCGGGATAAGGAGCGCCGATGCGTATGTGGAACTGTCGCTGCTTGGAATTGAAGCGGATTTATGTAGGACAGGAGATGTGAGACAATCTCTTCGTCAATGGATGCTACAGCTGCGTGTTTGCTTTCAACATTTAGCTTGTAGTCGACGTGCACATTCCACCATGATGTCCCTGATCCACTGGTGAAGAGAAGCTCTGATCCTCTCCTCTTTCATGTGGAACTGCATTGTGTAACAAAGTGGGTAAAGAAAGTGCTTCAGAATGAACGACTCTGTGTCTGTGTTGTCATGTTATTTGTTATTTAGTTTTTTTTTTGTTCTTTTGACTTCAAGACGGCGCCGCGAGAGTGGCTGCCTTTCCAGCAGCTCATGTATTTTGTTTTTCTACTTTCATTCCTTTCATAACTTTGCTGCTGTGAAATGTAAATTTCTCCACTGCGAGACTAGTAAAAGCAAATCCAAAATCCAAATACATAGCTAGCTAAATAGCCAGTCAACAACTCTTTCAATCATCAGTGAGGAAGCATATTTACCAACTTTTTTGATTTTGAACATGACAGCTCGGTAAAATGAGGCTAAAAACGGAATCCAAATGTTGATCAATGTCAAAGATATACTTATGAAAAAAATACCCATATTTCAACTTGTCAATCATGAAAATATCAGGTTTGCTACAATTTGAAGAAAACCAAACAGAAATATTTGACAATCAATCAAACATTTAATAATCAATATGCGGCTAAGGTTAACACTCAAGAACCAGATTGAGAAAAAAATGGCTGCTGTTTTTCAATTGGAATTTTAAAAGGGTGGACGAAATCTCTAAAAAAAGAGAAAAGGAAAGCGGTTACAAAGCACCTCCAGTTTCTCCTTGAGTTTTTTCAGCTCCCGCCCCTTCTCGGCTACCTGGCTCTGGAGTAAAACAAAGGATAAACAACGGAGGCATGAGCACACTCGTTTTGGCTTGTCCTTTGTCTGCCACGCACTCCTCAAAGAAGAGTTTAGAAAGAAGAAAAAAAGCTTCCGCTATACTGAACGCTGATTTATGCGCAGGGCCGCTCAAAGCCAAACAACTTGTTTGACTTCCTCACAGACACCAGCCTGCCACTGAGCCAAGCGGAACATTAAGACGGCAACTGTACGGCAGCAGGGGACAGAGTGAGTGAGGGTATTATCGCTGAGAAAGCACGGCAACTTCACTCGGATATCATCAAGAGGCAACTACATCAACCACCATCACAAACGTTACTCATCAAGTGCTTAATGCTGATGAAACCGGCCACTCCATTCCATCAAGCCATCAACGACTATCACAAAGGTAAATAAAACGACTTTATTATACAGTACAGTTTATTTCTTTAATTACAATCCAATAGCATGTTCATTATACATAAAATAAGGTATATTTTGTGTCATATTTAGGCTTATTTAGTAGAAAATTGTGTTTTATGGGGACTTGGGAACGGATTATTCTCATGTTTTTATGGTTTCTTATGGGAAATAAATGTTCAGCAGACAAACTTTTCACCTTACACACACTTGTTGGGAACCAATTAAGTTTGTAAGCTGAGGTATCACTGTATTATCAAAAAAAAATTTCAATAGAAACAGTCTGAAGGATGCACCCACCATACAACGGTCTTCCTCTGATGCAAGCTGCAGTTTGAGATTCTCACTGATCTTCTGGTGCTCTTTCACTTTCACCGACATCTTGGCTAGCTCATCGTGCATCATGCCGCTACGTTCCTTCTCCTCCTGAAAAATCAGTCAAGGATGGCGGGGGGGAATGTTTCTAAAATCAACAGCGACTAAGAAATGACTACTAACAAAAAAGGTAGAGGTGAAACATCTTACAATCAATAATTGCTTGTATTTCCTGTATTTCGAATGCTTATCAGATGCCTCTCTACTGATGCCTTTGAGAGTCTCCTGGATGATGGCCTCCAGCATGGGATCTCCAGAACCGGGACTCCCTGTGAGGAACATGAAAGGTTAGTCAGACACTCGAGTAAGATTCAACGGTTGGAAATACAGGTAACATCCGAGTTACGACCGGTGCGAGTTATGACCATCCGTACTTACGACCACGATAGCCAGACCCCCCCCACCTTTTTTTTGTAATTCACGCTTGGCACCGCAACGCGCAAGCAGCTGGCAACGCGTACTACAATTTTGGCCAGCCAGCATGTCACAGACTGGCACAGCAATCTACTGCGTGACGACACTCAATACAGTAGTTATACAGTGCAGATACCGTCTCTGCAACATTTCCTGTAGTACTGTACACTGCTTTTTTCCTTTCCCCTGAGTCCGAGCGTGTGTCGGGTGACCTCTTCTGGCCGTTAGCAGGGAGAGCAGGGTAAGTATAACATTTATAAATGAACTGGACAGTAAACAGTTTTGTATACATTACAGGAACAGTTATACAGTAATAAAAATCGATAATCTGAAATACTTAATGGTAAAAATGACACTAAAAGTTATCAAATTTATAAATGAACTGTAAATAGTTTGGTATATAATAGTATTCAATAGAAAATATTGCTTAAAAACAACAGATTGACATCATATACTATCCTGTCGTGTAAACATCACACCAGCCATTTTGAATGGATTTCGACTTATGACCGTTTGCCTTACGACCGTTTTGTCGGGAAACGGAACCCGGTCGTAACTCGGATGTTACCTGTAGTTGTTTTTCAAATTTGACACACTTACCTGGAGCAGACGTATCTGGACTCGCTGACTCAGTTACTGTTGTTAGCTCTTGTGCTAAGTTTCTCTTCGGTTCCTACACACAAGACATCTCATTTGTATGATTGAAAATTTGCTCTTAAAAACAAAAGAAAAGAAATAGACAGAGACTGTTCTGCAGGTAATCAGTGGAGACTCACCCCCGGTTGCTCGGATAGTTTGACCACTTGTTTTTGAAGACGAGTGCATTCCTTATATTTCTCTTTGTAGTGCTCGGCGGCCATGTCCAGCCGCAGCTTCAGGTCCTCGACCTCTCTCTGCAGATCTGCTACCAGAGTGGGGTCTGTACATACTTCTTCTGCTTTGGCCTGCTGAACATGAGATATTTGTACTGATGACATCAACGGTGATTTCCAATAAGAAGATGGAAGAGCTACACCACGGGTGTCAAAGTCAAGGCACAGGGGTCAAATTGGCCCGCCACATCATTTTATTGGGCCCAAAAAAGTAAATCAGATTCGTAAAATTCCATGATGTTTGCTAAAGTCCGAATCAAAATGTCAAATTTTCCCATGAAAATCGCAATGACAGTGATTATTTTTTACTTGAAATTGGAAAACTAGTGATTCGTTACTTTGTTTGTGCGCTCTAGATGTAATATGTGGAGGGGATTAAACATCCTCATGGCTTCCCCAAATTCATAACCGTAACTACAATGTGGCCGTCTGCAAAAAATTACTTTGACACCCTGGATTTCCAGCGTTCGATCAGCCTGCCATGCATGTTTTTTTGGAATGTGGGAGGAAACCGCAGGACCTGGGGAGAACATGCAAACTCGACACAGGGAGGCCAAAGCTGGATTTGAATTCATGATTTATCAATGAAATTAAAGTGCCTATCGGCAAGTAAATACAGTTGCTTACCGCTTCCTTATTGGCATCTTCCTTCATCTTCTCCACCAGGACCTCCAAGCGACCACAGTGATCCTGCGCTTCAGCTTTGGCCTGTCGCAATGCATCGGCCTCCAGCTTCATGTGGTACAGTTCGGACATGGTACGGTCACGGGTGCTGGATGCATCCCTCAACTCGGCCGCCAGCATTGTGCACTGCTGCTGGTTGGCCTGGAGCTGCTCCTCTTTCTGACGTAGCTGTTCTTTCAGGGCCTTTAAGTCACCCTGTAATAAAATACAAATACAAATAAATTAAATTAAAAACATGAAGAAATAATAAGAAAATAAAATTAATAATGAAAGCATTAAAATAAAAAATAGAATAAAGATAATAAAAATAAGATAAAATAAAATTACATTAAAAAAATATAATTAATTAAATAATGGCATTAAAATAAAATAGTAGCATTAAAATAAAATAAGAATAAAAAAGATAAATTAAAAAAGAAAAAAAGAAAAATATAAAATTAAATACAATCAAAGTAATGATAAAACAAAATAAAAATAAAAATAAAATGAATGTAAAATACAAATTAAATATAAATATAATATAAATAAAAGACTAATAAAATAAAATATTTTTTTAATTTCCCTAAACGGGGCATATGAATATCCTGTCACCGAATATTACCTGCTGGTTAAAAGCACCTACCAAGGGGGAAACTTTGGCCATGATCTCTTTGTACTGGTTCTCCTTCTCAGTAAGGCACATCTGCAGGCGTCCCACCTCCTCTTTAAACTGAGCAATGGTGTTGTCTTTGTTCACGTCCGCCGATTTCATCATCTGCAGCTCCGCACTCATCTTAGTGTTCTCGAGCTCACGGTTTTTCAGGTGAATCTGCGGCAAACACAAAATCAAAAAAGCATTGATAGCATTTACTACCGGAAACAAATTCCTTGTGTGTTCTACATACTTGGCAATAAAGATGATTCTGATTTACAGTTAGTTATCGTTTCCATTCCGATCATTATAATAAGTGCACAGTCAAAATATTTTTACCATGGCAAACAGATTTTTAAATCATTCACTGCCATTCCCGGAGTTATTCGGGTTTTGTTTTTTTTCTTGCAGGGGGCTGCCGTTAAAGCGCTGGTCAGACCTCTGGCAAGGTTTTCCCCTTCCACGAGGGGTCACCATTTGCCTTTTGTCCATGTTGGCACTTTGTTACAGCTTCAGCTGTTGTTAATTGTATTTTGTACAGCCACCCCCATTTCAAGCTGAGATAACTTCAGACACATAGAATTTAGGAATTAACTTTTTTCTGATGAAAGAAGAGAGTCTCATGTTTCTAACGCTGCATTGAATGTTTATGTACAGTGATCCCTCGCTACTTCGAGGTTCACTTATCGCGGCTTCAGTGCATCGCGGATTTTTTTTCAGTTTTTTTTTTTCAGGAGTCTTTCTCCAAGAGAAGAACATTGTTATCGGTAGTTGTTGGCACTCTTTATTTTTGTCTCTTTTTTTTGAGAATATAGGGGGGGGGGAATTATTTATTTCTTTTTATTAATGGCATGCAAATGTGCGAATGAAAAGTAAAAGAAACAACACTGCAAACAACACATCAAACAAAGCAGAATAAAATCAAACACACTGACTTTGACAGCCCATGAAGCATTCTGCTCCATGAGCTGTTCTTTATTCTAAAAAAAAAAGAAAGACAAAAAAAGAAAGAGTTCCAACAACTACCGATAGCAATGTTCTTTTCTCGGAGAAAGACTAAAAAAACGTGTTTTTCACGTATTATCTTTGGAACGTATTTCCCGCGATAAACGAGGGTACACTGTCGTCCTAAAAATCAATATTCTGTGGGTCCTGCAATTTGAGTGAAAAATGACAAAAACCCTGGCACGAGAGCGGACAAATTTTTGCACGTCTGGCAGTGAATGGGTGAAAAAAAAACTTATAGAGCTAAGCCATCATGCAGTTATTGTTGAAGTTAAATAAGAAGTGGGATTTTGTGTGGGGGTGGGGTGGTATTTCCGTTGTAACTTTGCAGTTTGTGGCAATCCCATTTCCTTTACAGTGGTGACCACAACAAAGACTCACAAAACTCAATATGGCAAGCCCGGTTCAGAGTTTCGGGGAAAATAATGTACAAAATAAACAGTGTCGTTAAAATAAAAAAAAGTTCAAAACAGGCCTCTCTTTTACGGTACTTTCATCATAGCAGTCGTAAATTGTCCAAGACATAAAGCTGTCAATTAACACGGTTGTTGCCAACCAAATTGAGAAAATGATTATGTGACAGGGAGAGTTCTTTCTTGCTACAGCCTGGGAAACTTGCCATTCCAATGCTGCTTTTTCATCTTGGAAGCAGTATTATTGCAATGAGACTTTGTATTCCCCTAATAATACAATGCAACTTTATTGATAGAGCATATGTCACGCCAGTTGCAGCTTTGACAAAGCCCTTTAAATGTAATACAGGTAATATCCGAGTTATGACCGGCACGAGTTACGACAACCCGTACTTACGACCACAACCGCCAGACCCTTTTTTTTAATTCTACGCCTGGCACCGCAACGTGCAAGCAGCCTGCAACACGTACTACAATTTTGGCCAGCCAGCATGTCACACACTCGCACAGCAATCTACTACTGCGTGACTACACTCAATAGAGTAGTTGTTACACAGTGCTGATACCGTCTCGGCAACATTTCCTGTAGTACTGTACACTGCTTTTTTCCTTCGGTGTTCGCCTGAGTCCGAGAGTGTGCGTCGGGCGACCTCTTCTGGCCGTTAGCAGGCAAATCAGGGTACATTTATAAATGAACTGTACAGTAAACTGTTTTGTATATATTACAGGTACATTTATACAGTAATAAAAATTGATAATACGAAATATAAAATGATAAAAATGACACTAAAAGTTATGCGAATTTATACATGAACTGTAAACAGTTTGGTATATAATAGTATTCAATAGAAAATGTCGCTTAAAAACACAGAATGACATCGTATACTATCCTGTCGTGTAAACGTCACGTCAGCCATTTTGAATGGATTTCGACTTACAACCGTTTTGTCGGAATGTAACCCGGTCATAACTTGGATGTTACCTGTACAAAATATTAAGAATAAAAAAAGTGAAGTCAGTTAAAACACAAATTAGGGAAACTAACCCATGCAGAGTAGACACCAGAAAACAATACAATGGTGTCGGTTTCATATCCAAAGCCAAAGAAGAAAAATGGGCCTTCAAAGAAGTTTTAAAAATAGACGGGGGGGGGCTGCCTCATATTTAACCAAAGGTCATTTCAGAGCGAAGGACCGGCAACAGAAAAGACTCTGTTTAGTCCTCAAGTAGCTTTTGCTCAGTGAAGAGAATCCAGAATTGCAGTTACACTACACTATCAATAATAATAATAATCATCATCATAATAACAACAACAAAACAACAACAACAATAATAATAATAATAATAATAATAATATAAGAAGCAATACAAATATGAATACACACTACCTTGTAGAGTTCCTTCTCTTCTCTCTCATTGTTGAGTTGAGAGTCAAGTGTTTCCTTCTCTGTTGTAAGTTTCTTCATTTTGTCTTTCAGACTATAAAACACAACATAAAACAGTCATATTTTTTAACATACTGTGACATATGAAGAATATTTTCATTTCAGCTTCATTTATTTATGAGTAGAGTAAAAATCTAAATCCTATTGGAATTACAAGCTTTTTTGGGGGCCTGAGTGTTTTTGAAGTCAGTTTGTCAAGAAAATGAACTGCCTTGCATGCAAATATTGGGGGTATTTACAAGTCCAGCTCGGTTTCCTTTTGTAGGCCTCTCCAGGTGACTCCGAGAATGTCTTCCTCCAACTGTAACACCCTGGATGTGGCCTCTTCCAGCCTGTTCTTCATTTCCTCTTTCTCTTCTTGCAGGACTTTGGAAGAATTCTGCAATTCCTAGACATCAGAATGGAATAATTCTTCAAATTATGTGCCATCTAACTGTCAAGAAAGGGCACCACTTGTTAAAAAAAATACCAATGAAGTTCGTCCCCAAAAGTTCATTGTTGATAAATTGCACATGCAAATAAATAATGCTAACGATTCATTTCGCTGCAATTTGCGAATTCATTCGGGAATTGAAAAATGTGACATGGAACTCCATTCCCGAATTTGCTCGGGTTTAGTTTTTTTCTTGTGGGGTTGCCGATAAAGCGCTGGTCAGACCTCTGGCAATATCTTTTCCCTTCCATCAGGGGGCAGCATTTTCCTTTTGTCCATGTTAGCGCTTTGTTACAGCTTCAGTTGTTGTTAAAGCGCTATATAAATCAATATGTGTGTATTGTATTGCATTCTGTACAGCTGCCCCCATTTCAAGGTCAGATAACTCCAGACCCATATAACGTAGGAAAGAAGAGAGTCTAAGGTTTCTAACGCTGTACTGAATGTTTATGTAGTCCTAAAACACAATATTATGTGGGGCTTGCAATTTGTATTGTATTGCACAGCAGGCCCCCCATTTCAAGTTCAGCTAACTCAAGACCTGTATAACTTGGGAATTAACTCTTTTTTTATTGAGGATTTCTAACACTGTATTAAAGGACAACCAACGTCACTTTTTTGTTTTTTAACTGACACCAGAAAAATGTTTTATAGCATCTAAAATACGTCAAATGCAAAACACCAATAAAAATGACTTAGTGTCCAAAATCAGCAAAAAATTGAGCTGCGAATTGGGCATTTCCAGAAAGTCCCTCCCCCAGTTCGTGACGTCACGCCAAGACGTCTTGCATTGCTGGAGAATCAAAACAATGGCTTCAGATTCGGAGAATATGCTTTCTTGTTACACATCCAGTTATGAATATGATTCAAATAGTTCTGAAGAGGAAGGCATACATGTTTGCAATCGATTAAAGAATTTATTTGTGCCATTTTGAGGCAACATTGGGGGGAAATCGCTCACCCAAAAAAAGAGGCACAAAATGGCGACCTCCTGTGGCCACCTCCGTTTCCACAGGCTGATAAATTCCTTATATGGCGCTTGGATGCCCTCTTCTGGCCTTCTGTTGGCATTTGGGTGCAGCACGAGGTCCCCAGACCAAACAAGTACAGCAAAATACATTGACGTGATGGAAGGACCGCTACAATGCGTCTTTTTTTACGGTCAGGGGCAGTCCTTTAGTGACGTCACGTACGGACTCGTCACCAACTCAAAAACAAGACTTCCTGAATATTCAGTGTGAGTCTTAAAACGTAAAATATAGCTACATGCGGTGGAATCTTTGTAAAATACGCTCAGTAGAAGTCATTTGAAGCCATTTTACAAATTATGGACACAATTTGTCCAGAGACGTCGGTTGTCCTTTAAATGTTTATGTAGTCCTAAGACTCAATGTTATGTAGGTTCTGCAATTTGAGTGAAAAATGACAGAAACCCTGGCACTGGAGCGGACACATTTTTGTATTTTGTCTGGCAGTGAATGAGTTAAAAATGCCATTAAAAAACAACAAACTATTTGTTTGCTATGTAAGAGCACAGTTTTGGCCGCATTACATTCAACCTCACAATAAAAAATTAAAAGGAAAAAGTCCATAAAATTAACAGCCTCAATCGTAAGCCACCACAGTCTTCTGAAAGCTGTTTTGAAACGAGCAGATTTATGGCAGAAGAGAGTGAAATGAATTTAAACCGGCATTACTTTTAAGACTTAATGGTTGAGTTGTAAAAAATGTTGAAGTGCAAGTTGATAATGCAGACATACATATCTGTCAAATCTTGATTTATCATCAAGAGGCATACGTTTAAAATAGGTCCGGATGTTTTCACTAGGGGGTGCTACGAGACTATTTGGATCCATTGAAACAGCTCTCGTCAAACAGCAGCCACCATGAGTGCAATTTTCATAACTGCAGTAGTCAGTGGGTGTCCACTTTGATGAAGCAAAATGGTGACTTTCCTCCTGCCTTACACTCTACTTTACCTCATTTTGTGTTTTCAGCAGAGCACATTTCTCTTCCTCCCGTTCACACGCCTTCTGCAAGTTCTCCTTGGCCAATTCCAACTGCTCCATCTCTTGCTGCAGCAGCGCCACCTTTTTCACCAGCTCATCTTTAACACGCTGGGCTTCCTCCACCTTTTGCTACAAAGAGAAAAAAAACATGTTTTTTTATTTTCATTTGAATGTCGGCATAGCTGAAGTTCACTTGTGCATCACAATAAAACTTGTCATGACAATAAAAAGCTAACTTTTGATGACATTGTACCGATGAAAAGGTTTCTTCAGCCGTCATCTGTATTTCTTTGAAGGTGTCGGACGTTTCGCTCCTCATCTGAAAAGCTTCGTCAGTGAACTAAAATGTTGCTGTTAGCTCTGGACCCTAATGGGTGTGGTGCGGATGAGGTTGCAGTCAGACCTCTGTCTATTTTTTTCCCTCCCACAAGGGGGCAGCAATTACCTTTTGTACAGCCGCCCCCAGTTCCACTGCAGATAACTTCAGACCCAGAAAAAATAGGAATTAACTATTTGTTTATGAAAGAAGAGAGTATAAGGTTTCTTAACTACATTGAATATATATGTAGTCCTAAAACTCTAATATTCTGTGAGTCATGCAAATTGAGTGAAAATGACAAAAACCCTAGCACTGGAGTGGACACATTTTTGCACATCGTCTGGCAGTGAATGAGTTAAGCACTATTTTAGGCATCTAAAAAATGTTTTATAGTGATAGGATAATTTTACATACACATTCTTAGACATCCCACTTTTAATAGCTAGAAGCTGATAGGCTCGTTTGAAATGATGTCATTCTCCCCAATGTATATGTACCTGTAGGAGGGAAGGGGCTCACTCTCTCTCACTTCCGCTGTTTTGGGAGAAAAATGCTGTTATGCCATCCTAATATTTAAAGAATCTTTAATTGTCTCTTACTTTCCATTGCTGCTTAATTTTTCCATCAATAAGTGATTATCCTTTTACGATAATCCAAACCTAACATTAGTCTACGGAAAAGACACCGGCATATAAATCCCCAAGCTTCTGTTATGATTTGAAGATGAAGATAAGACATTCACTGATGCCGATTTTACCTCGAGAAATCCCGCCTTGGTGGTGACCACCAGAATATCAGAATTGCATTCGTCCTCCACAGTCAGGAGCTCTTCCTCAGAGGGGCTATTGGCGCGAAACAGGAAAGGTGTACTGGCTCCTCGAATCTCCCCTTTGTGGGTCACATAACAGAACTGGTAGAATTCGCTGTCGTCATTGGGCACGTAATATCCTGGAAAAGATGACAGAAAAGAAGTCTAAGATGGCGCCCGAGTAGGCAGCCGTCAGCTAGTGCTCTCATGAGCCTTGCTTGTTTGTTTTTGTGTTGTTTTTGTGTTTTCTTTTGTTGTTTTGAGTTGTTGTGCGTCGTGTGAAACTGATACGGATTGTTTTTCAGCATTTTTGGACACGACATTCATCAAGGACGAGACTCTGCTGACCGGTTGCGCCTTTTCAGCAGCATGAATATTCCAGCACTGTTTTTGAGAAGGAACATCAGCGCAGAGCGGTGATGCGCATATGGAATTGTCGTGATTGGAATTGAAGTGGAATTACGTGGGACAGGAGATGGAAACAATCTGTTTTCATCATTGGATGCCACAGCTTTGTGTTTACTTTCAACATTTAGCTTGTAGCACGGGTGCACATTTCACCATGACGTCCCTGATCCACTAGTGAAAAGGACGCTTTGATCCTCTTTCCTTTCATCTCGAACTGCTCCATGCAACAAAGAGGGTGCAGAACGTGGTTAAGATTGAATGACTGTCTGCGTCTCATATTATTTGTCATTTAATTTTTGTTGTTTTGACTTCAAGATGGCGCCGCAACAGTGGCTGCCATCACAGCAGCTCCTGTATTTCTTTTACTACTTCCTTTCCTCTTTCCTAACTATGCTGCTTTGAAATTACATTTCTCCACTGCAAGACGAATAAAGGCTAAGCAAATCCAATTCAAAACATAAAAGTGGTTGAAGAAGAAAAATGGTATTAAAACACAAATGTCTGAACTCAATGACAGACAACAACAGGACGCAAAGCATTTCACATTCAAGCATTTAAATAGTCATCCAAACCTGCGGTTTATCAAAAGGTACCATCTTATATACGACCACTATGATCTTACCTTGAAAGACCACTGTTCTGTTGACTGCGGTGCCGTCCACATAGTTCTCAGGGAGGGGGGACCACAAGAATGTGTAATAGTCTCTCGCTGTGCTCCAGCCGACCTGCAAGACATTTCGGGGAATCTGTTCAAACAGACGCCTCTCACCACATCAGTGGAATATAATAACAATGGAGACATCAAAACCAATGACTCCTGAAAGGCGGCGCATGGCCATTTTTGTGTGTCGTTAATATTACAGAAACTCTTAAATTAATACTTAGATGAGTGTACAAAAAAATCTCACGGTTACCATCTTCATGTTGCCTGTCGCTTATGACAAGAGAGATATAAGATGGCATAGTTATACAAAAGTGACTTGAAAATGAATGACAACTCCAATAAAACTATGAATGGTGTTTTACGGCTTGTTAACCGGTGGCTGATGATAGGTAGGGCGAGGAGTGTAAAAGAACAGAAAATCCATATTTAACATCCATCTTCTGCCATAAAACCGTCAAATAAAAGCAAGGGTCATGAGGGGGGGACTGTCTTTTTGTGTGCACCATCGACCACGGGCACACCAAAAAAAAAAACTACTTACAGACGGTCCCCAACTTACGAACGAGATACGTTCCAAACGGTCGTTCGTAAGGTGAATTTGTTCGTAAGTTGCTTCAGTGCTATATTTTGTTTGGAATGTATGTTTAAGGTTTGTATAAGTATGTTTAAAGGACAACCGACGTCACTTTGTGTTTCTTAACTGACATCAGAAAAACGTTTTATAGCATCTAAAATACCCAAAACATGCAGTATGATATTTTTAGTCAAATGCAAAACACCAATAAAAATGACTTAAAGTGTCCAAGATCTGCAAAAAATTGAGCTGCGAATTGGGCATTTTCAGAAAGTCCCTCCCCCAGTTCGTGACTTCACGCCAAGACGTCTTGCATTGCTGGAGAATAAAAACAATGGCTTCAGATTCGGAGAATATGCTTCCTTGTTCCACATCCAGTTATGAATATGATTCAAATAGTTCTGAAGAGGAAAGCATACATGTTTGCACTCGATTAAAGAATTTATTCCGTGTCATTTTGAGGCAGACGGGCGGGGGGGGGGGGGATGTCGCACCCAAAAATGGCCACCGCTGTTGTGAGAAATGAATCACCCGTTTCCACAGGCTGATAAATTCCTTCCATGGAGCTTGGACGCCCTCTTCTGGCGGCTTTTGGGTGCAACACAAGGTTTTCAGACCAAACAGTACAGCAAAATACATTGACGTGATGGAAGGACTGCTACAATGTGTCTTTTTGTCAGTCAGGGGCGGTCCTTTAGTGACGTCACGTACGGACTCGTCACCAACTCAAAAACAAGACTTCCTGAATACCTTATTTCTCTCTTATTAAAATTCGTTCAGTAGAAGTCATTTGTAGCCATTTTACAAATTATGGACACAACTTGTCCTGAGACACCGGTTGTCCTTTAAGGCTTGTATAACTAACCTGTAATGGCTTGTACTGAAAACAAACATTTAATAAAATATATGCTCTATAAAGATATACACATGTACAACGAGAGAATACTACATATTTTAGAGACAGAGACAGAGAGAGAGAGACAGAGAGAAAGATAGAAAGAGAGAAAGAGAGAGAGCGCTCTCACAGCGCCTCACGTCGGCATTCGCGGCAGAAAGAAGCACTATTCGGTAAAAGGCTTCCAATACAAAATATAACTTACAGCATATCTGTCCGATTGTTTTTCAACACACCCACGAAAATGTCTGTATGTACCTGTGTTCGTAACTTGAATGTAAGTAGGGTAGCGTCTGTACTGCACCATATTGCATTAAAAAAACAAGCAAACTTGTATCATTTAACCCGCCATGTATCTTGAAGATAAACTGCGTTAAGCTATGCAGCAAAAGCCCGAAGCTACAACAGTGCAAGTGTTCATCAGAGCCAGAGATAGAAGCCCCCCCACCCTAGTTTGTTGCAAACCCCCCTCAGTTGTTAACCGGTGCGTTTCCAGCCTCCAGCAATAAAAAACAGGAAGCAATTAAAACATGCACATAGTGAGTTTATGTCATTACTGGAGGCGAGTCCCCACCGGTGAACTCATTAGTGGCAACTGGCTGAAAACTCTTGAGAGCAACTCTTTCACTTCCCTCAGACGTGCCTACAATGTGTATGTATGTAAATAAGACATACAGTCCACAATATTAGGTATAGCAATGTGTTTGGATTTGATTGACACCGAAGAAAGGTATTTAATGAACTACATATGTACAGATCGTTTTTTTATATATATGTATACTTATTTGGGTCGTTCAGTTTTAACCGAGGACACATTTTATGAACTGTTCTTTGTATAATGAAGTAGAGTTTTCAAAGTACTTTTTCCTCAGTGAATACGTTTTACTGATGGCCAAACTACAACACAGATTTCTTTTTAATTTTAGGTATAGCTTTCTCTTGTAATATCTCAACATTATTTTTATGACTCTCAAGGTGAATTTACGGGCACAGGATACATTTTTTCTGTGGGTGAGCAGCGGCAGCCACATTCGCCAGCGTTCACTCAACCCGGAATCACTCAAATCGATAGAAAGTTAGCAAGCTAGCTAATAGATAAGTAATAGCTAGCTAGATACCTAATAGATAGCAAATAGATAGCTAGCTAGCTAAACAATAGCCACATTCGCCAGCGTTCACTCAAATCGATAGAAAGTTAGCAAGCTAGCTAATAGATAAGTAATAGCTAGCTAGAAAGCTGATAGATAGCAAATAGCTATATAGCTAATAGATAGCAGCACGAGCCAGCATTCACTTAACCCGGAATAACTCAAATAGCTAGAAAGTTAGCTAGCTAGCTCATAGATAATTAAGAGCTAGCTAGCTAGCTAGATAGCTAATAGATAGCAAATAGATAGATAGCTAATAGAGAGCAAATAGATAGCAATTCGATAGCTAGCTAGGTAGAAATGATAAAATATGATGTAGAAGGACTCTCTAACTATACAGCAGAATGTTTTTTTTGTCTTTTCTTGTTTTTAAAACACCTTTGTTTAAATAAGGTGATCCACAGATGTAAATTGAAACCCAGCAGGTTGCTGCGGAACGCTCATTTGACCGTCCGTCCCAGTGGCAGGGAGTGAAAAGCAGACAGGAAGTGTTTGTGAATCACCTGCTGAGAGAGACATGTTAATTACAAATTTGCTTTTTCCCCTGGTCCCGACAAGTCACCCCCAATACCCACACCTCCGTGCACCCCGAGAAAACTCCAGTCAGGCTGTATGGGAACTGTTCCAAGGGCCAAAGGCGGCTTTTGCACATGTGACAAAATGTAACGTTCGTAAGCCATGGGGTTCGTAAACCGAGGTATCACTGTATTTTCAAAGCATTTCTATATATAGTGATACCTTATCTTTTCACCTTACGAACATTAAATTTGCGAGAATATAATCTCGGCAGACCAACTACTTTTCAGCGGACAAACCAAACCACACAGCGCCACGGTGGCTGGAGGAATAGTTTTTGGCGGAAGAACACCAAACCACACGGTCAAACAGCGCCATGGTGGCTGGCGGACTAGTTTTTGTCACCTCCTTTCTTCGAGTGCAGACATGGTTTGTTATCGAGTGGAGCATTGTTGCTATTATGGGACCAAAAAGACACCCCGGCAGGCTAGTGTTAAGCCGACGAGGATACACAAGAAAAACTTTTGTTGATTTGGATTAATGAAAAGCAGATAGCAGGGGAAAGTGTGAGTGAGGGCATTATCGCCGAGAATGCATGGCAACTTCACTCGGATATCATCAATAAGCAAACTGGAAGTTCATCATCCATTGACAACTCCCATCTCAAAAGTAAATAAAACAATTTTACAGTAAAGTCTCGTTATATCGATATTCAAGGGAGTCCGAAAAAAGTATCGATATAACCGGGACTATCGATATATCCGACCCTGTTTGCATGTAATTTTCTCCGTGCGTGCATAGAAATAGTATCGATATAACCGGGACTATCGATATATCCGATATCGATATAACGAGACTTTACTGTATTATATAGTACAGTTTATTTCTTTAATTACAATACAATAGCAAGAGCAATAGCAATACAATATAAAACAACAAAATCCTTCATTAAACCGGTCTGGTGGTGGGAGGTTCAATTTGGATCGTTCATACAATAGCCTGCTCAGGCAAAACAGGTTAGGCAACTTTCGCAATGCTGATGAGGGTCGTTATGCTGATGAGGTGATACCGGGGGGAGTGGGTGTAATAGGCCAATCGTTAGTCAGGAATGTAGGAACAATCAGTGGGGCCACAGGGGGGGGTCCCGCGCCCCCCCAACCTGAGAGTAGGGACCTATCATAGCTGTGTCCGGCGCCACCAGGTCTGGACATTAGAGATATATAAATGGGGCCGATACGACCAGTCAGACTTTAGTTCGCTGACGAAGCCTCTTGGATAGGAGGCGAAACGTCCGAAACCTTCACTTTTGTACAGATGACGGCTGAAGAAACCTTCTCATCAATACAATAGCACATTTTTCATACATAAAATAAGGTGTATTTTGTGTAGTTTTAAGGCTTGTTTAGGAGAAAATTATGTTTTATGGAGACATGGGAAAGGATTATTGTCATTTGTCATGGTTTCTTATGGAAAATAAATGTTCGGCAGACGAACTTTTCGCCTTACACACACTTTCTGAGAACCAATTAAGTTCGTAAGCTGAAGTGCTGAGGTATCACTGTATAAGGCGTACCGGACTAGAAGGTGCACCTTCAATAAATAAAAAAAGTTTTCCAAATATCCATAAAAATAGAAATCCAAGTGCTGTTGGACAATCTGTGGCTGGATGGATGCGTGGCTTGCGGACCCCGCGATGAGAAGAACGGAGCGTCAGCAAAGAGCACCAATGCGTATTTGTAACTGTCGCAGCTAGGAATTGAAGCGGATTTACGTGTGACAGGAGATGTGAGACCCAGCTAGGAATTGAAGCGGATTTACGTGTGACAGGAAATGTGAGACAATGTTTTTTGTCAATGGATGCTACAGCTTTGTGTTAGGGTTCAACATTTAGCTTGTAGGAGACGTGCATATTCCATCATGATGGCTCTGATCCATTGGTAAAAAGAACGCTTTGATCCTCTTTCATCTAGAATTGCTTCATGCAACAAACAGGATGCAGAAAGTGCTCAAGATTGAATGACTGTGTATTGTGTTGTGTCACATTATTTGTTATTTTGTTGTCTTTCGCTTCAACATGGCGATGCGAGAGTGGCTGCCTTTAAAGCAGCTCTGTATTTTGTTTTTCGACTTCTTCCTTTCCTCTTACTTTCATCATTTTGCTGCTGTGAAATGTAAATTTCTCCACTGCAAGCTAAAAAAAGGCTAATCCAATCAAATTCAAAATATTTGAAAGATTTCCAAATATAAAGCACACCACATTATAAATCGCTACAGTAGAGGCCGGGGTTAGGCACGACTCCTTCTACAGGGGGAGTTTGTGGCTGTTGACAGTAGTTGCGAGACCTGCTGCGGCTCAATTTTACTTCCCATATAAGGCGCACCTGTGTATAAGGGCCAGGGTCATTTTTTAAAGACAATCAAGGCTTTTGATTGCGCCTTATACACCGGAAAATACGGCACTTCAAAACTCTACTGAGGTCAATTTTTCACATCTCTGCACTTGGTCCTTTATAATTCCTAATTTGTAAGTCAAACAAATTATTTCATCAAAAATGTTATGTGAACAATAGATTTGGCCACGATTTATTCACTATACTACTATTTTAAGTTTTAGTTTTGTTGTGTTTTTTTTAACAAGATGATCTTATGAGTTTAAAATAACAAACATGATCAGTCACCTTAAAAATGCCAACCCAGTCCTTTGGGTGTGGCTTGATGAACTGTGTGAGGGTGTAGTGACACTCCAGTGCGGCATGGGGCAGGTAGCTCTTGCCAACATTCTGGAAGATGACATGGGCAAAGTTGGATGTGTCCATGTTGTTGTCTAACAAGGGCCCGTCCACGAACAGTGCCATCAATCAGTCAACAATGGCTGCAAGAGATGAAAACATCAAACATATTGAGCAACAAATACCATTGATTATTATTTAATAAACTACAGTGACTAATAAAGCAGGATGTGGTAATGGGTAATGCTTTGGAAAATAACATGTATTACAAGTTTCATATTTTAAAAGCTCTACTTTAAAAGGACAACAAACACCATTTTTTTGTTTCCTAACTAACATCAGAACATCGTTTTATAGCATCGAAAATACCCAAAACATGCAGGCTGATATTTTAGTCAAAAGAAAAACACCAATAAAAATGACCTAAAGTGTCCCAAAACTACTTCAAAATAACCTCAGAAAGTTTCAGTTTCAGAAGGTCCTGGCCCCTTGCTCGTGACATCACGCCAGGACATCTTGCCTTGCTCTAGAATCAAAACAATGGCTTCAGATTCGGAGAAGGTGCTTTCTTGTTACCCATCCAGTAATGAATATGATTCAAATAGTTCTGAAGAGGAAAGCATAAATGTGTGCAATCGATTAAAGAAGTCCTTCCGTGTCATTTTGAGGAATCTGGACTCCAATGTAGCGTCCCAGAAAAAAACAAAATGGCGCCCAAGCGCCATTGGAAATGGGCTGATTTGTCTGCTGGGAATTTGTGTCAACTAGTATCAAATAGTAGTCTTGGTGCAACACACAACAAAGTTTTCAAACCAAACAAAGTACCCAAAATGCATTGTGTGTCGATTTCTCGGTCATGGGCGTTCCAGACGAGACATCTCGGTAGGCATCGTCACCAACTCAAAAACAAGACTTCTTCAATATTCAGCGCGAGTTTTAAAACGTAAAATATAGTTATATGCGGTGGAATCTTTGTAAAATACGTTCAGTCGGTCATTGGAAGTGATTTTACAAATTATGGAATCAACTTGTCCGGAGGCGTCGGTTGTCCTTTAAAGTCCTCATAATTGTCCTCTGTATGTATACTATAGCAGAATCAGAATCAGAAAACCTTTATTTGTCCCACAATGGGGAAATTTGTAGTCCACAGCAGCAATTTGAAATGGGATGGGGTGGGTGGGGTGAAAGGATAGAAACCAAGATATTCTAAGCATAACAAAATTAAAATGCCAACTGTATACTGTTCAAATGTAAATGTGTAAAACAGTTTCATTAAAAAACTGTACATAGAGCAAGTATCAAGAAAGGCATATATATATATATATATATATATATATATATATATATATATATATATATATATATATATATATATATATATATATATATATATATATATATATATATATATATATTGCATCAACCCATATAGCAACAGTGAAGGTATCAAACAAAATGGAACAGGGAGCTACTTTGGCCAAAGATGCCCAAAATGGGTTGTGTTTGAGTCTGGAGGTTGCACCGCACAAGTGTTTATTATAACAGTCAAACCATTCTGCCAAATAAAACAGTGGTAACAGTAACCCCTTTGTTGTTCTCTTGGTAACAACTTTAAACTTATGGCACGGCTCAAGTGTTCCTCGGGGTTTCACATGACAAATGTCAACAGGCTGTCTCCAGGACAAACCCTCAAACAATATCCACAAAAAAATACGTCACCAAAGCTAACCCTGATATTTTGAAAGGCATGTGTCGTAAAACTGAAATCTTCAGTCCAGATATTTGCCAATACAATGGAGTTGTTGCGTTGTATTCCCCGCCACATGAATCACATGAAATGCAAAGAGAATTAAGGTAATGTCATGCCCTCGACTGTCGATAAGGACACACAAAATTGCTGATTTGCTCTCTGTTATCTACACAAATATAAAATGAGTGAGTACTGTACTTGCGACCAGATGGTGTAGGGTACAACCAATGAGGAACCAGTTTTTGAATCAAAGTTGTATTTCACGCCCTCCCCCCCATTAAAGGCAACCATATAATAATAATAATAATAATAATAATAATAATAATAATAATAATACATTTAGTTTACAAGCGCCTTTCAAATCACCCAAGGACACTTTACAATTAAAAGAACAAGAAACACAAGAACAATAAAACCATAAATAAAATGATAAATAATGAAAGAGATGATTAAACTACACTGTGAATGCAATTTTAAACAGATGGGTTTTGAGGTGGGATTTGAAAGTGGGAAGAGAGTCAATATTACGGATGTGACCATATGACTCACAAAGACACAGATAATTTCTTTAAAACGTCTATTATTATTGGAGGGACAGCGTGATATGTTTTTTTATTCAAAAAGAAACCATGGAGTTATTTGAAATTATAAAACTCGTATCAAAGTCACACTTTAATGTGAATATAAAATGGAGGTCAACAGGGAGTCGGAAACAGCTTGTTAATAAACGACAGCAACGTAAATGCGAAAAACTATTAATATCTCCATTAATATACTTTGTTTTAATGTATGTACGTCTTTAAACGACAACCGACGTCTCCGGACAAGTTGTGTCGAAACTTAACATTCCCGATTGACTGGCTAATAAAGACAGGCGAGGCCCAGAGCTATTCAAGAGACAACTCGGGGATTAGCTCGCAAATGTTTACCGCACATTAACCAAAATACAATTGTGTCTTGATTGTCCGATGCGGTAAAAAAAAACATTTCTTGACTACAACATCAAGCCACATAACATTATCCGTCAATTCTAACTCCGATGTCCTCTTGACTGTGACTTCATTGTCGAGTGGAAAATAGTTAGCTTACGTTAAATGAGCAAACGCCAACTATCGGGCTTTCATAGGCAGGCAACAAACACGAACATTTTGAACATAATCCGCATGAGCAGCGAACAATTATCCAACCAGTGTTATACATACCCAGTTGCCATGCTGAATAACGACTAGAATCGTTATGTATCATCAAAAGTGACTGTTGACGCAGTTTAGTTCTTCCCCTTGTCCTCTTCCTGGAACAACATCAACACAACGTCATTTCCACCCAGTAGTCCTGTGGGGAATTTTAAACCCGAGTAAGGATATTATAAACAAACTAAACATGTTTTTTAAATCACTTTGACACAGTATTATCGTTGTTGTAACTTGGGAAACATAATTAACACATTTTAGACATTTGTGAATATTGTCAATATATTTTTGTTTCAATAACTTCATATAACAAAACTTGTAATGTTGTACTAACAAAAATACGTACAACTTAAAGAAAAATGCAAATTATTTAAAATTACTTAAAATTAACTTGTTCTAAAAAATAATATGTAATGCGTGTGTTTAATTTTCAGGCGTAGGCGACGGATACGCGTATCGCGCAGACAGTGCCTGACCCACCCCCGGAGCCTATTGGCTAAAACCTGGGCGGGCGCGTTAATTGATTGGCAGAGGAGCCCGTCACTTTCACGTGACTTTGTGGCCAAGCTAGGAAGAGGTGACAAGCATGGCGGCCGTGTTGCGAGGGTGTCGGTATCTCGTCGGAAGGCGGTGTGAGAATGTTCCCTTTGCGATTGGTAAGGATTTCAAGTTAAGACCGTCGCTAATTTTGCCCGATGTCATTATAACACCATTTGTGTCCATAGAACCGCAAATATTTTGCTAGAAACTCTTGGTTGAGTACTCATTAAACATTCTGTTAAGCTAGTTCAGGAGGGGTTCCTGTTGTCAATTTTCATACTTCTGGAGTTTTTTTCCTGGAGTCTTTACTTCAGATCGTTTGCAAACTATTGGTAGTTTCTCTAAATTGCAAAAAAAATCTAACGCAGTGACCTTTTAATCACTTATAGAAGAAAAGAGCTACTATGTGCAATTTGCTGGCTTTAAGGGGTATTATGTAATCACTCTACAGACTGTCGGGGCTACGTTTATCCCAACGATTTAAGTTGGAAAACGTTTTTTAACAGTTTAAGCGCCTTAATGTTTTTTTCTCTATCCACTTTCCATTTATGTATCTTTATTTAACGTGGTAGTTTGCCTTGTGTATGTTAACAATCTGCATACAACGTAGCTATAACTCACAAAAGATATATTTTATTTATTTGTTGTTTGGAGGGGGGACGTACACCCTCAACTGGTTGCCAGCAAATCACAGGGTTCATATATACCAATAACCATCCGTGTTCACAATCACATCAAGGGAGGATTTAGAAAGTTACATGAACCTGCCGTGCATGTTCTTGGAATGTGGAACAAAAGAGTACAGAGTACACAGAGAAAACCTGTACAGGCATGGTGAGAACGTGCAGTCGTGTGTTTTTACAATGTTATACACCATACCAGGGGTGATGACAAGGTGATGTGACATTGTCATGACCTGACGCTATACAACGAAAGTTGAGTTTAAATATAATGTGTAGATCATTTTGACTTGGTCATTTCAAAAGTAGCTCCCATGCTGAAAATGTGTGAGCAACTCTGCACTATACACCCACAGGAAACCATAAGTAAAATTGACCATTCTGTTATAGCCTCCATACGCTCCATGGCCTCCAAGACACAGGTGGGCTTTATCGGCCTTGGCAATATGGGCAACCCGATGGCCAAGAATTTACTGAAGAACGGCTACCCAGTCATTGCCACAGATGTCTTCCCTGAGTCCTGCAAAGAAGTTCAAGAACTGGGTGCCCAGGTGGGATGGTTCTTTTTTTTCTTCTTCTCAATTCAAACTGCTCCAACCAACATGACTTTTTTCTATTTCCTCAGATTGTTGATAATCCTGCCGAAGTCGCAGACAAGGCTGACCGTATTATCACCATGCTTCCCTCAAATCCCAATGTCATTGATGCGTATACTGGTGCTAATGGGATTCTCAAGTATGTCTTTCCTTTTCAAATAACATAACCTGTGAAGATTACACATTTTGACAATCCTTTTATGTTCATGATAGGAAAGTGAAGAAGGGCTCTTTGCTCATTGATTCCAGTACAATTGATCCCGCCGTATCCAAAGAAATGGCAGCCGCAGCGGAAAAGATGGGAGCCGTTTTTATGGATGCGCCCGTGTCAGGAGGTAAATTTTGTACACGGTATTAATCGGCATAATGTTACCATGCACGATTAATTCCATGTGCACACCGTTAATTGCCTGTGGGTTATAATTGAATGTTCCAACTGTGCAAGAGGGGTTTTGTTTCTACCTTGTAGACATTTTTGAGGATGTGGTTGATTTGCTGCTGTTGAGCTAAATAAGGTGGGTGGTCTTGAATTGCACACTTTGGCAATTTGGTGAACATGAGCAAAATATTTTTTTTTCATGCATGTTGTAAAAAAGCAACAGTCGTTGTCTAATTGCAATTTTTTTCTTTCGTTTGGGGTTACCTTCACTATACTATAGAATTCAGGCATATACATTCATAATTTGCATGAAGCGTGTTTTTAAATTGTAACGGAACAACCACTTGTTGTCACCTCTGCATTTCAGAAGGCCATTCAGACTCCATAGATGCATTGTTTGTTATAAATTATTCATTTTATGACCAATTAAATGATTTTTTTCACAGAACACCTTAACTCATTCACTGACAGATGATGTGCAAAAATGTTTGAAGTAATCGTTATTACAATTTTGCAGGATTTTGCAGCAAATGTGGTGCAAAAATGAGTCAGGTAGCCTCCAAATAATTTCTACTTTTGATTATAATAGGTGAAAAACAAGAAAATAAAGTCTTATTCTTTGTTGTCAAATGCGGGAAATCCAAATTTCACAATAGCAAAACTGAAAATATTTATGGAAATTTGTTCCCTTGAAATTTTGAGTTCATTGGACTCTTATATATATACATATACAGTAAAGTCTCGTTATATCGATATTCAAGGGAGTCCGAAAAAATATCGATATAACCGGGACTATCGATATATCCGACCCTGTTTGCATGTAATTTTCTCCGTGCGTGCATAGAAATAGTATCGATATAACCGGGACTATCGATATAACGAGACTTTACTGTATTTATTTCTTAGTTAATTCACTGCCAGACGTACAAAATTGTGTCCACTCCAGTGCCAGGGTTTTTGTCATTGTCACTGGAATTCCAGGACCCACAGATTATTTAGTTTTGGGAGTACATAAACATTCAGTACAGTGTTAGAAACCTTAGACTCTCTTTTTTTCATCATAAAAAGAATTCATTCCTAAATTATATGGGTCTGCGGTTATATGTGCTTGAAATAAGGGCGGCTATCCAAAATACAATGCAATACATACATAATGGTTTATATAGCGCTGTAACAACAGCTGAAGCTGGAACAAAGCGCTTACATGGAAAAAGGGAAATGCTGTCCGTTATGGAAAAGAAAAAACACTGCCAGAGGCCATGGCCAGTGCTTTATCGGCACCCAAGCATGAAAAACAAAACCAGAACAAATTTGGTGTGCCTTATATTTGGAAAACTTGTATATATTTATATATTATATTTGGACATTATTTTCCATTCATTAAAAGTGCGCCTTATAGTCCTGTGCACCTTATACACCGGAAAATGCAGTACTTTTGAATTACCGTATTTTCTGGAATACAAGGCGCACCTTCAACGAATGACATTTAAAAACCTTTTAATCGAAGGTTTCTTCAGCCGTCATCTGTACTTCTTTGAAGGTGTCGGACATTTCGCTTATTATCCAAGAGGCTTCGTCAGCGAACAAAATTTGTTTGCTGGTAGTTTTGACCCTATTTATATCCCTACTGTCCCGACATGCCAGATTCTACGATGAGTGGTCCCTGCTCTCAGGTTCGGGGTGAGCAGTGAATTACTACCTGCGGCTACACTGATTACTTCTATTGTGCTGACCGATTACTTCTGTTGTCATGCATGTGCATTCATTTCGTCCCTTGTCATCTACATTAAAATGCACAATAGTAAAAAAAATATTTTAAATGTATATGTATAGTATTTGGTTCAACTATCTCACATGTATAAAAGTCACGGCTCGGTGCGGCCCGCCAAATCATTTTATATCTATCTACCTAGCTAGCTAGCTAGGAATCTGTCTATCAATAGCTAGCTATCAGTCTATCAATAGCTAGCTAGCTATCTGGTTATCAAAAGCTAGCTAGCTATCTGTCTATCAATAGCTAGCTAGCTATGTGTCTATCAATAGCTAGCTAGCTATATGTCTATCAATAGCTAGCTTTTTGTTGCTACAAACACCCCAAATCCACATAACTTTCAAAAAAATGAGGCAATTCTTCTTCTTCATTATAATTATTATTACATCTGTGTCAAAGTCAAGGCCCGGGGGCCAAATCCGGCCCACCACATCATTTTATTTGGTCCGCGAAAGCAAATCAAGCACGTCAAGTGCCATGATGCTTGCTAAAGTCCGAACCAACATTTCAAATTCTCCCAACTAAACTACAATAACAGTCATTATTTTTGACTTCATATTTGAAAACTAGTTATCCATTAATTTGTTGTACGCTCTATATGTAATATGTGGAGGGGATGAAACATTCTAATGGCTTCCCCAAATTCATAATGGCCCCCTGAGAGGAACTCCACAATGTGGCTAAAATGGCTTTGACACCACTGCACTATCGAGTAGCTATGTGAAAACATGTGTTAATAAAATAGCATATTTCCGCACTATAAGCAGTGTTTGAAATAACGTCTGTGTCATGCAGCGCTACAGCAAGCAGGTGGAAAGTTGATAAAAGTTCACTCAGCCAGATGCAGGAAGGGTATTGTGAGTTTTCTTTATTTGAAGTTGACATCAGTTTTCGGCAGACCCCAGGTAACACTGCTCTCCAGGTTGTCCTTTGTCCCTCTTCTTCCTCCTAGAAGTGACTGGCTCAGTCTGGCTTTAAAGGTGCTTCACCTGAGCTTCTGGCCAATCAGGTCCCAGCGGCAATTGGCCATTCCCAGGTGGTTGCAATCACCTTCTCAGAATTAATTAGTGGTCGCCCAACTCAACTGTTTTGGATGGGGAGAAATGCGCACCTTTCTCCCATCCAAAATCCAGAAAACACAAAATTATTTAACATTTCTTTAAGCATCATGACAGTCTGCTTGGAGGCCCGGGGCGTACAACTTTCAAAATGTCGGCTCGGGTGGCCGACAACTTCAAGAAAAAATAAAAAATTATTATTTTCAAATCAAACGTTTGTTTTATTCAATAAAGCAAACCGCTACAAGCCACGTGGACTCCTCTTTCGAAGCGCATTTCAAAACTCTCAAGTACACGTTACAGTCACGGTATAGTCCGAAGCACGAAACAGGCTTCTGATTGGCTGCTGTGCCGAGTATGCAAATTGCCAAATGAACTTTCGTATACATCTCAACAATGTTTTTTTTTTTTTTTGGTTGCGATTAGTCATCTTGTGTTTCAAATTGTGAAAAATGGGGCAGGCAACTTTATGGCCGGGCAGGCAACTTTTCAGAGTTGTCTGCCCTGGTGTCCGCTAATTTTTTGTCATGAGTTTTAGACACTGCTATAAGGCGCACCTAAAAGCCTTCTTTTTTTTTTTTTCAAACGCTGGCCATGCGCCTTATAATCCGTTGCACCTTATACAGTATATGGTTTTAAAATATGTAAGTATAAGTTTTAAAATATGTAATTCATTAAGGGTACACCTTATAATCCGGTACGCCATATTGTTCGAAAAGTATGGTAAATGTGTGTTTTGCTGAATGTCTGTGACATTCAAATGAATCCATTATTCGGCTGTAGCAGATATGCCATCTCTGTTCTCGGGTTCTGTTGTTCCGTCGAGGCAAAATCTGTCACTAAGTGAGACAAATATGAACCCATGTGGGGTTTTTTTTATGAGCACAATGGTCTGATTTTCCTCTGCCACTTTTCATCCGTCAACCTCTCGGAACCATTTGAAACCAGAAACAAACCGTGACGGTTGTATGATTTCCATTGTTAGGTGTGGGTGCCGCCAATTCAGGAAAGCTGACTTTTATGGTGGGAGGAGCGGAGGAAGAATTTACCGCCGCCAAAGAGCTACTCAGCTGCATGGGAGCCAACGTGATGTACTGTGGTCAGGTTGGAACCGGACAGGTAGGGACAGTCAACGCTGTCTGAGATTTCTTTCCCGCTACTACAAGGATATCTAAGTCATTTTTTTCATTCAGTCATTTTAGCTAACTCGGTAGTCAAACCTCGGTTTTCGAACGTCTCCGTTCTCATCCCATTTCAACCAAAAATGTGATATTTTTTATGCCCCGGTATACAACCGAAATTTGGTTCTCAACCAAACTGAGTGCATCTAAATGCATCACTCACATGAGCCAAAAATAAATACAAAATCAGAATAGAGCTGCAGTGTGATTACAGCCTAAGTGACTTTGTTCAACTTATTGAACTTTATTTTTTTTATCCACTCCATACAGGCTGCTAAAATCTGCAACAACATGCTCCTTGCTATCGGAATGATCGGAACTGCCGAAACAATGAATTTGGGAATCAGGTAACCTCATCTGACCGCTATTATATCTGCAATCTGTTTGGAAGTTATCTAAATTCAAATCATTTTTGCAGACTTGGTCTTGATCCAAAACTCTTGGCCAAGATCCTAAACATGAGTTCAGGCCGTTGCTGGTCCAGTGACACCTACAATCCAGTGCCCGGTGTGATGGAGGGAGTTCCTTCTGCGAATAACTACCAGGGAGGCTTTGGTACCCAGCTAATGGCAAAGGTTCGTTCACATGCTTCCACAAGTTCATGTGAGCATCGGCGTGGATAGCGCTCATCCTTGAAATAACATTTTTTAACACTGCTGCTTCCATTAGAATAAGTTGAACCAAAAAAATGGTGCATTTTGTACATCTGTCGCCGGATCTCAATTTCTTACATTTGTCTGTTTTGTGTTGAATGATCATGAAATGAAGGATTCTGCATTAGTTAAAGGACAACCAACACCATTTTTTTGTTTCCTAACTGACATCAGAAAAACGTTTTATCGCATCTGAAATGCCCAAAACACGCCGGCTGATATACCAGACCGTATATAATAATGTGGCGGACCAGATTTGGCCCCAGGGCCTTGTCTTTGACACCTGTGATTTAATATATCAAGAAAAACAAAATTGCTTTATCTCTAAAAATTTTAAGGCCAAAATATTCTATGAAAACCTCTAACGAGCATAAAATACGACATTCATTGTGTGTGCGCCTTCTCTTCCGGTGGACCTTATACACCGGAGAATACGATAAATGTTCTTTCAAAGTGAAAATCAAAGTTTCCTTGTCTTTTTTCAGGATCTGGGTCTGGCACAGAACACAGCCACCAGCACCAAGACACCAGTTCCACTGGGCTCTTTAGCTCATCAGACCTACCGGATGATGTGTGCCCGTGGTTACGCCAGCAAAGATTTCTCTTCTGTGTTCCAATTCTTGCGCGAGGAAGAGGGACAGTAAAACATGCCTCTTCCTCTCCGTCCCAATGTGAGCCTTACTTTTAGTGGGCCTGTCGGCCATATTGTCGTCGGCGGGGGAGGGGGGGGGGTGACTTTGGGGAGCCCAACGTTGTCAAAGACGGAGCAACATGAGCTCCCCAAAAACAACCTTGAACTTGACAATGCGACACTCCTTTCTCAGTTGGAGGTTATAATGTCCCACATGGCGCAGGTTTCAAAAGGTGGAAGCCTGGACCAATATTGGCACTTATAACACGATACAGTGATACCTCGGTTTACGAACCCCTTGGCTTACAAACTTTTCGGTTTAGGAACGTTACATTTATGAAAATTTTACCTTGTCATACAAACTTTACCTTGGCATACGAACTTTTTTCATACATGGAGCTGCTTCAATGATTGATGTGTCGTTCGTGAACGAGCCCGTTCTTCTAACAACAACATGGCAGCCGACTGTTTTTGTCCTCTATTCCCCGCCCCCAGTCGTCAGTTAAAGCCACGTGATTGGTCAAGAACGCAGCAGTGAGGGGAGGGGGGTTAAACATTCAAGAGACAGGCAGACGACAGTAAGAAAGTTTCAACTTTGATAGTTCAAAGGCAGAGTGTAGACTGCAAGGTTAAAATATCCCATCGATCAAGCTCCACAAACAACCCATACCAGCCATCTGTACACTTGATGCAAAAGGCTATCAACCCAGCTAAACAGAACACAATTGTTGAGGAACTAGATAAAAGTATCAGAGAAAGCACCTACAAGGGATCATTCCTCAAGATGGTGAAAGAAGGAGGTTACGTTCCTCATCAAGTGTTGTAATGCTGATGAAACACCATTCCATCAAGCCATCAACGACCTTCACAAAGGTAAATAAAATGACTGTATTATATAGTACACTTTATTTCTTTATTTATAATACCATAGCACATTTATTATACATAAAATAATGTATATTTTGTGTAGTTTTGAGGCTTAGGAAAATTAGAAAATAGAAAATTGTGTTTTATGGGCACCTGGGAACTGATTATTTTCATTTTAATGGTTTCCTATGGGAAATGAATTTTTGGGATACACACTTTTCGCCTTACACACTCTGTCTGGGAACCAATTAAGTTCATAAGCCAAGGTATCACTGTACATGCTACTTGGGGGTTTTAGTTACAAGAATGAGACAGTATTTTTTTGTTATAATCTTTTCCTGTTACTCTTTTTCAATTCGTCTGCAATTGGCAATGCGATTTTCGCACATGTGTGTTATGTATCTTGCAAAGAAATAAAGATTTTTTTTTTTCTTGAGATTTCTGAAAATATCGGTCTGCTTCTGAGTATGTGCGCGCGTGTTTGTGCAGTTTAGTTCTTGCCTCTTACTTATGGTTTGATTTCAAAAGATCATGTTTATGTGTTATGTGTTACTTACTTATAATTCAAGTACAGTACCAGATTTTCCAGGTTGTAAGGCGTATCCAAAAGCCTTCATTTTCTTCATAAGATAACCCTGTGCCTTATACGCCGGTGCACCTTATATGTGATTTAGTGTCTCAAGAAAAACAAAATTCCTTTTATATCTAAACATTTTAAGGCCAAAATATTCTGAGAAAACCTCTAAGGAACAGAACCGTTTCTTCAGCCTTCTTTGAAAATGTCAGACATTTAGCCTTCTCATCCAAAGAGCTAACGAAAGTTGTGCTGGAAACCCTGGCACTCTAACCCTTAATTAATTCCCAGACAGAGTGTGTAAGATGAAAAGTGTGTATCCCAAAAATTCATTTCCCATGGGAAACCATTAAAATGAAAATAATCCGTTCCCAGGTCCCCATAACGCACAATTTCCTACTTTCTAATGTTCTAAGTCTTAAAACTACATAAAATAAACCTTATTTTGTATTTTATAAATGTGGCTGCCATTTTGTTGTTAGAACGGGCTCGTTCGCGGACGACACATCACTTATTGAGGCAGCTCCGTGTACGAAAAAAAGTTTGTGTGCCAATGTAAAGTTCGTATGCTAAGGTAAACTTTTCATAAATGTAACGTTCGTAAACCGAAATGTTCGTTAGCCAAGAGGTTTGTTGTTGGGGTAATTCGCCATACAAACATCTCTAAACATCGCTCTGTAATCTTTGTTTACATTTTGAACTTCCTGATACGTCATATCCTGCCTTCCTTACATGATGTCGCATTTACATTACGTCACATCCTTTCGCGTCACACACTGCGCGCCGTATAAAATGCTCTCCCTTCTAGTTCTCTCTCTCTATCGCCATGCTCTCTCCGTAAGCCGACACCGCCGATGCCTCCTCTCTCTCTCCGAGATTAAACCAACTTTCTGTTCTACACCTGTCTCCGTAATGATTTAACCATCCTCTTCCATCAACACCCGTCGAAGCAATGAACCAAGGGCGAACGATCAAAATAACCCAACATTTGTAAACCGAGGTATCACCTCTATTTGGTCTTTCCCTGGCACTGGGATAGCTGAAGAAACCTTTTCTTTCATGGAACACACCTGTATGACGGATTTTTCCATGAGGAAAAAAAAATCTTCCGCTAAATACTTCCAATTGCTTCAAATACACACCGTCGATTTCTAAAGATATCTATCCATCCGTTTTTGAGAAACTTTGGATGTGAACCACGGGCAATTTCATCCCGACCGATTCTGTAGCTGTATGTTTCTAATCTGCTCCTCCAAAGGGAGCCATTTCGGGGCCAAGGTGCCACAGGTCATACGATCACAAGACAAGCCCATAAAAAGTCCATTAAGCACTGTAGACTGAGAGCTGTGTTGTCATCAGCTTGATAGGTACTACAAACACTGCAGTACTTTGCTCTTAGGCCTGCATTTGTATTGTCGCGCGGATTCGCACACGTTTATAGTCAACGTGTTTTCTTCTTGGGATTCTGAAGGCACCAGTTAGCTCCAAAGGGTTTAGATCATATCGAACATTTCATGAAAAGGTTACTGATCAATTTCAGCCGTGAATCAAGTTGCTCTTCCATACTAATCGGGAAGCCGAGAAGTTAGTTACTCATTGTTTTATAAAGTGTAGCGACTTCTTGAGAGCAAATAAAATACAAAACTTCATGGATTTGTTGCACTTCCATTAGAATTCGGACCTGATAGAGGTCGTCATTAAAATAATACAGTAAAGTCTCGTTATATCGATATCGGATATATCGATAGTCCCGGTTATATCGATACTATTTCTATGCACGCACGGAGAAGATTACATGCAAACAGGGTCGGATATATCGATAGTCCCGGTTATATCGATATTTTTTCTGACTCCCTTGAATATCGATATAACGAGACTTTACTGTAATATATAAATAGGTAAATAATATATACAAAATCAACTTCTTGTGCCGGTCCCAAGCCCGGATAAATACAGGGGGTTGTGTCAGGAAGGGCATCCGACGTAAAAGCTTGGCCAAAACAAACATGCGGATCCAACCTCTAAAGATGGAGGACACTGATTTGCTGTGGCGACCCCTCGAAGGGAAAAGCCGAAAGGAAAAGAAGAGGAGAACTGGTAGTCTAAATTCTTGCCCAGTAACACTATTTTTAGAGACACCAGTTTACAATAAAATGCTAATTAGCAAATCTATGATGTAGATTTACATTAGAATATGCCATATCAATTGCAGAAACATATATATATATATATATATATATATATATATATATATATATATATATATATATATATATATATATATATGTATGTATGTGTGTGTGTGTATATGTGTATGTATATGTATATGTGTGTGTGTGTGTGTGTGTTTGTGTGTATATATATATGTGTGTGTATATATATGCGTGTGTGTGTGTATATATATATATATGTGTGTGCGTGTGTATGTATATATATATATGTGTGTGTATATATATAGTTTTGAAAGGCGCGTAGAAATTAAATGTATTATTGTATACAGTATTTTTATAATGTGTATGTATACAGTATTTTTGGACTGTATATATGTGTATATATATATATATATATATATATATATATACATTATTTTTACACTGTATATACATTTTTCTATTGTGTGTATATATACAGTATTTTTATCATGTGTATATATACAGTATCTTGATATTATACATATACAGTATATTTATACTACATATATATTGTATATACAGTATATTTATTTTGTTACGACTGAGGGCATATAAAACGTTTTTTCATAACATTTGTTTTATCGCATATATGTTCACACATTTTCAGTGAACCCTTTAAGTTTTAGAATTCAATCTAAGTTATCCCCTTCCGAAAATTCCATGCCTGAGCACGCTCTGAAGTTGGCCCATAAACATTTACAGTCTCAAAAAGGTGAGAAAATTCTATAAAAAATATATGAAAGCTTCCTCAGATTTTGTTGAACTCAAATTAGTTCATAAAACACCCCTGCTCGTGCTTTTTTTCGGGTTGTTTTGAACTTTAAGCTAATTCTTTGCTGTTGTTGACGCTTTGACCGTTTCATTCGCGTTTAATGATTTTTTTTGTTTGAGGAGATGAAACAAATGTTGATTGATGGGCGTTTTGTGTGTGTGTGTGTGTGTGTGTGTGCGTGTGTGCGTGCGTGCGTGCGTGCGTGTGTGTGTGTGTGTGTGTGTGTGTGTGTGTGTGTGTGTGTGTGTGTGTGTGTGTGTGTGTGTGTGTGTGTGTAAAGCTTCCCTTTCGCTTTACTCTTCCATTGTGATTTGCGGCTCTTTTGTCTTTCAACTTGACCTTGGACTCCATCCGCGTCAGCATGCCAGCCAAATCACACTATATGTCATCACCCCTTTTTAATAAAAAAAACATATTATTATATATATAGTGGGCCTTGAAATGTCATCAGAAGGCGGTGATTTATAATTACTAATTAGTTGGATTATAATTACTAATTAGTTGGATATGTATGTAAAATATTCTCGATGATTTTTTTGGAAAAGGGAGCAAAAGCTGCATGTTGGATGCATTAAATGCTCAAAGAAGCCTTTGAAGGCTCAAGAAGGAGCATGTGCACCCCTGCATCTATATTTTAGTATAATTATTCTGATATTATTTAGCATGCACAGCATACCTAACCTCACAAAACTATATATGTGAAAATGGGTAACCAGTGTGTTCGTGTGTGTGAATGTGTCTTGTTATTATCTCCTGTGCAGACCTTGATCATCTCCTTTGCATATCACGTGTCTATCCGGGGCCAATAACCTCGCGATGGTTCCCTACGGGTCCGGTTCCCAAATCCCTGTCTGGGTGCATTCGTTCGATGGGGGTGAGGGGGGGTGTTCTAGGGGAAAAAAAGAGGCGCACGAGTGCACGTATCGGGACATGCTATGACCGCGTCCTTGCTGCTGCACTCGCACTGGGCCGAACCGCTCATGTTCGTCTACGATAGCAGCGCGGACGAGCGCGCTAAGAACATGCAAGACGGCGCCGCGTCTTTCCCCGGGGGGAACTTCGCGCCGAACCAGTGTAGGAATCTACTGGCGCATCCCGCCTCTTTGGCTCCCAGCAGCACCGCCTACGCCAGCGGCGACGTGCCCGCGTGCGGGGTCGGGGAAGCGGCCAAGCAGTGTAGCCCGTGTGCGGCCACCCAGAGCTCACCGAACGCCTCGCTACCGTATGGATACTTCGGCGGGGGCGGTGGCAGCTATTACCCGTGCAGGCCCGTCTCGCATGGGTGTCCCAAGGCCTGCACGCAGTCCGCCTCTTACGGGGACAAGTACGCAGACTCGACTGTCCCCATGGAAGACTTCTCCAGCCGGGCTAAAGAGTTCGCTTTCTACCAGGGATACTCCCCGGCTCCTTACCAGGCAAGCTACTTGGACGTGCCCGTAGTTCCCACGCTGAGTGGGCCCCCCGAGCCTAGACACGAGCCCCTTTTGCCCATGGAGCCTTACCAGCCGTGGTCCATCGCCACTAATGGCTGGAGCGGTCAAGTATATTGCGCCAAGGAGCAGAACCAAAGCAATCCAATGTGGAAGTCCTCGTTGCAAGGTGAATTTATATTGAGCTAGATTTTATTTTGAAGTAACACTTCAAAACTAGGTGTTTCGTGAAAATGTCGTCTTGTATAACGCATGTATGATAAGAAATGTATTTTGGGGCAATGCATGGGGTATTTTTCTCCAGTGTTGCATGTTTCATTTTGCGCTTGTGTGTTGAGGTTAAAATAGAAAACACAGTAAGAAAATCGAATTGGATTTTTTCAGCCCATTTTTCAGCTGAAGCATTCTTACACAAGAGGCTAAATGATGACGTCAATTAAGACGCAGAAATGAATCCCCCCCAGTTCGGCGTGATAAGAGAATGCTTATTTTTATATTCACACTGTCAAAATTAAATTACATTTCCCAATGAAAAACACGTGAAGGGAAATAACACGACGTTAGCTTTTTTCCTTCGTAATTGAAGAGGAAAACGCCCACGTCTACGAAAAAAACCATTTTGAAGCATTTGTAGTTTTCCTATTGCAATATTTCTATCTATCTATCTATCTATCTATCTATCTATCTATCTATCTATCTATCTATCTATCTATCTATCTATCTATCTATCTATCTATCTATCTATCTATCTATCTGTCTGTCTGTCTGTCTACATTTAAAATCATAAGAATAGATAATATTAAATTTTATTAAGACCTGCTATACTTTTTTTGTTGTTGCATAACATTAAAAAAATATTGATATTGCTCTATATATATATATATATATATATATATATATATATATAAATTTCTCCACTGTGAGACTAATAAAGGCATATCCAATCCAATCCAAAATGATGTGATAGATAGATAGATAGATAGATAGATAGATAGATAGATAGATAGATAGATAGATAGATAGATAGATAGATAGATAGATAGATAGATAGATAGATAGATAGATAGATAGATAGATAGATAGATAGATAGATAGATAGATAGATAGATAGATGTGTATATATATATATGTGTGTGTGTGTGTGTGTGTGTGTGTGTGTGTGTGTATATATGTATACATATATATGTGTATAGATGCAGTATGTATAAATATCTTTGAAATGTTTTATTATACTATATTATTTCATTGTTGTAAAATAAAATTAATAATAAACAAAATACAATTTCAATAGTTTCATTTCAAAACTATTAAATGACCTCTTGCCATAAAACTTTAGCGGTGGTTGGTTAGTTAGTTAGTTAGTTAGTTGGTTGGTTGATTAAGTAGTGAAAAAAGGAAAATGCCATTTTGAATAGCCTGTCAAGCCAAGATAGACAAATAGATGAATAGATAGATTAATGACCGACTGTGTATAGGTTTAATTTGATGATGTGTGTAAAATTCCACCCCCCCCCCCCCGCCCCAATAAAATACCATGTTGCATTAGATGCGCAAAATAATCTTCCTACAAATTTTCATAACTTGGCCTTCACTTTTTACATTATTTATATTATTATCATATTGGCATTCTTTCTGATAGCCTATTTAATTTTTTACAACAAATTAGCAATATTACAGTTTTTCATTTACTCTTTAAAACGCGACCAATTTCATTCATAACGTTATTAATATGAATGAATGTACGTTGATATTAAAGTAACACGTTCCCCCCATCCCTCCCCAACATGCAGTCGACGACACTTGCAACGGTGGCTCAGACAACCAAGTGCGTCGTGGCAGGAAGAAGCGAGTCCCCTACACCAAAGTGCAACTCAAAGAACTGGAAAGGGAATACGCCACCAATAAATTCATCACCAAGGACAAACGCAGGAGAATATCTGCCCACACCAACCTGACAGAGAGACAAGTAACCATCTGGTTTCAGAACCGACGAGTCAAAGAGAAGAAAATCGTCAATAAATTTAAAAGCTCATGTTAACTTCTCGTCCATTTTGCTTTTTTTGAGGGGGTTAGGGGGTGTGGACGGACACAGACGTGCCTTGATCGAAAATAAACTGTGCTATAATTTATTACCTTCACCTTTTTGTCCACCAGAGTGCCTCCTTTCTACTTATTTTCCCCTTCCATCTTCGCCATTTAATTGGAAACACTCTACGTGGTGCGTGACAGAAAGTCGGAAATGTTCCAATCAAGTGTGTGTGATAAACTTCCACTTTTTGCCCCCACCTCGTTAGACCCATTGCTTCACACGCATATTTGTCTTAATTACTTGTTTTTATTATTTTACCACAAAAAAACTCAAACCTGGAGTAGTTTTAATTTGAACGAACAAGCCAGTGGAATTGTCAGTGTTAAAGTATAAAACGTCAACATGGCTTCGTGGGTCAATTGTGACAAAGGTTCCGTACAAATAATCGTTTTCTGGTAATAAAATATGATGTAACAATCGAACAAATCTATTTAATTTCCTCTCTGGTTTTATTATTTTTAAAATTGTGCTTTCGGGTAATTCAAGTGCACCATACGCGATCTAAACACTTTCGTTAAATGCCTCATCGATAACTGCCTTTTTTTCCCAAATGTGTTTGTTTCAAATTCCGACCATGAGATGGAAATTTGATATTTGAAATTGCTTGTAAGACGATATTTTTATTTTTTATTTTTTTGTCTGTCAGTATTCTGATTTTACATGGAGAAAAAAAGGACTAATGTCGAGTGGACGTACGTATTTAAATGTGTAAATATTTTTGGGACATCGCCAAATAAAAAAATGTCAATAAAGCTGCTTTAAAAGCACGTTTGTGTTTTCGCTCTACTTTTTACATGAAAATTAATGGGATATATTGCCAACTGACGTTAAAATCGTTTTTTACTTGTCATACACTGACACTTCTGTTTTTTTGTGTTTGAGCTTCCGTGCTGAGGCAAAATGGAGTTTGAACCCATCTAGTGTCTAAAGTCTGCAATTACAGCGTTTGACCGTGGATTTTACTTTATCTTGCTTTTTGTTTTTGATTGATTGGCAACCAGTTCAGGGTGTCCCTTTTGAAGTGAACATTTCCCATTATTATGTTTAATTTCTTCTGAATATTGTGTGAGCATTTGTAGTTATTGGTGTTTCTTTCCTTGGTTGGTCCTGCGAACATTTATTTTAAAAAAAAAACTCAGGCATATTTTGGACCCAGAATGGATCTCAATATTGCAATTCGATTATTGGAAGATAAAACACACATTTTCTAAACAACATTTCTGATTTTATCAACGATTGTCTTCTCGTGAATCTACATAGTCTGACATTTTGTTTTCACAAAAGGTAAGTTTAACTGATGACTCTGACGAAAGCGGAAGTATACGCCAAAACATGTCAGGTAATTGAACACCTAAAATACACTGTTTTTAAGAAAAGAATCTGTTTTAAATTAGATATCAAGTAGACAGGATCAACTTAATACAACTATTCCGGGTAAGTTTAACTTTTGGGACAAAAAAAATGAATATGTGATGATGATTGAAAAAGTGAATCACTTTTAGGGATAACGTGATTTCTTTGTAGAATTATTTGACGTTATGTTTTATTCTTTCCATTTCCGTTCAGCATGGCTGCGTCGCTCAATGTCGATAATTTGGTGTATTATCCCCCTCTGGCGGTAAAGCACCAAACTGTCCTTATTTTAAAAAGTGAGCGGCATTGGTTACCTCAAATGTCATTTTCACAATGATTTCTTTCTTGATAAATTTAAAGGCATACCCAACAAAAGTCCTTTTTATCATGTGCTCAAATAAAAACGCATCCTTAGCTTGTGATGTACCTGACGATGCTAACCTTGACTTTGAGAATGAATCGCTATATATACTTTTCTCAACCACAATGTGCAAAATCAATCATCACTTGGTTGAACGATTTTCCATCCTTCCACGATTGCAAATCGTTGTTTTACTAAATGTAAAATACAACATCAGCGAATGTAAGCACCCACAAGTTAAAATGGCCACACACAGCATATTCACTGGAAAATGATCATAATCGATAGCATTTTAGTAAAAAAGTAATAAAAAATGGATAGATCAAAAAATAGGGTTGATGTCATTTTCCATGTCTGTGATTCGGGAGACCAAAGTTGATTTTTTTTTCTCCTTTAGGCTCAATGGAGATATACTTTTAGCTGTTTTAATCCTTTTTTTTTCATGCTTAGCTGCATTTACTTGAAATACAACAAAATTAACCTTTTCCAAAACTCCCCCAAAAATTAATAAGTTTCATTGTTATGGCCTTAGCATGGCCGAAGTGAATACATCACATCAGTCAAGTGTCACCACAGTCAGTGAAATTGTTTGCTTGTTGCTTTTGGTCATCGTGTTTAACTGCAGGCTTGGAGGGAAGTGCGGCTTTTCCTTCACAGCAAACGTGTTTTTATGATGACTTACATCCCAGTGAAAGCGCCTCTCTGGGATTAATGCAATAACACACATTATGAGTGTCTGGTTAACCTAAAATATTTATTTGAAAACCTCTTTCGGTGGCCTGAACACGCCACCAGCTAGCTTTGGAAGCTTCAACTGTTCACAGATGAATGAGAATCATAAGGCGGAAGGGGGGGCTGACCAAAAATGTGCTTTTATTTTGGGTGAGTCGAAAAAAAGAAAAAAAAACTAAAGTTAGTGTGTGAGTAATAAATCATTCAATAAAGAACATTTCAAAAATGTGTCGTTTGTGATTTACGTGACACATGAGGCCACTTGCGGAAATAAATCACATTTACAGACAAACAGCCGTCAAAGCGGTACATTTATAAGCAATCCTATTGGAATAAGTCGGCGAGGGGAAGTTTGTGTCATCAATCATTCAAATTATTGATTAGAATCTTAAAAATGTCAAACTACTGTATTGAAACATTAGTAAAAGACAATAATGTGGTCTTTATATTATTCAAATTTATATACGTATATATATATATATATATATATATATATATATATATATATATATATATATATATATATATATATATATATATATATATATCCTTAACTCATTCATTGCCAGACATATGCAAAAAAATGTGTCTACTCCAGTGCCAGGGTTTTTGTCATTTTCACTCAATGTTCTGCACATGCAGAACATTGAGTTTTAGGACTTTCATAAACATTTTCATAAACATTGCATAAACATTCAGTGCAGTGTAAGAAACCTTCAACTTTCTTCTTTTATCAGAAAAAAAGAGTTAATTCCTAAATTATATCGGTCTGTAGTTATATGAGCTTGAAATGAGGGTGGCTGTCCAAAATACAATACATACATATTGGTTTATATAGCACTTGCACAACAGCTACAGCTGGAACAAAGCGGTAACATGGAAAAAAGAGAAATGCTGCCCCCTTGTGGAAAAAAAACATTGCCAGAGGCCCTGGCCAGCGCTTTAAAGGCACCCCCACAAGAAAAAAACCTGAACAGATTCAGGAATGACGCTCTACGCCATATATAAGAGCAAATAACTGATTTTGAAGAAAGGAGCGGCAGTACAGAGCGCCATGCGTCTGTGGAACAGCCGCGGTTTGGAATTGAAGCGGATTTACGTTGAACAGGAGATGTGAGACAATCTCTTTTCATCAATGGATGCCACAGCTTCGTGTTTGCTTTCAACATTTAGCTTGTAGCAAACATGCACATTCCACCATGACGTCCCTGATCCACTGATGAAAAGGATGCTTTGATCCTCTCCTCTTTCATCTGGAACTGCTTCATCTAACAAAGAAGGTGAATTGAATGACTTTCTGTGTGTTTTGTTTTGTACCACATTATTTGTTATGTAGTTTTTTTTTTTTTTTTTGACTTCAAGATGGCGCTGTGAGAATGGCTGCCTTTACAGCAGTTCCTGTATTTTGTTTTTCTACTTCTTCCTTGCCTTTCCTCTTCCTTCCACCACTTTGCTGCTGTGAAATGTAAATTATCTCCACTGCGAGACTAATAAAGGCTAATCCAATGCAATCCGTCATTTAAAGTTGCTCTAATTGAAATTATTATTTTCAGCCCCAAATACATGCGAGTTGTGCTTTTATTTTACAACGAAGTGATGATATTTCAGCAACTTGAAAGTCAACAACCAACCAGCATGCTTTGCAAGACGATGAACTACCTCTACCTGATCCTTTTGGGGAGTTACCCAAAATCCACATTACATTTAACTGTTTGGAAGCATAACGAGACATGTACTGTATACTCCTGTTTTCACCCGTTGCCATGGCAACCACATCTTTTTTGGCTTTACTTAGCCAGAGGCAGAAAACTCAAGTGCGGGTGGGGTTGGATTGTCAATGCGGAAAAATACCAGATGCCATTTAAGTTTTCCCCTTTTTTTTAAGCGGAGGTTAGTATTTCAAGTTTGGCAATGGAGGAAGGGGAAAAAAATAATATGTAACGTTTACATCTTATAAAGTGTGATCACTAAGGTGTGTACATCCTCTGGAGGCCTCTGACATTTTTCCTGCAAAGACTTTTCTGAACAAAAAGCATTGACGTTTTTTTGTGGTCATATGAAGGTTAGTTAAATGCTCACAAAATATAGTGGATATAATCAGTAAGATATAAAATGTAAAACTTTTCATACCAATAATATAACTTATTTCTAATAAACGTCTGTGTAAGCTCTCAGTTGTACAGGAGTGGTCCATCGATGAAAAGGTTTCTTCAGCCGTCATCTGTACTTCATTGAAGGTGTCGGACGTTTCGCTTCTCATCCAAGATGCTTCTTCAGCGAACTAAAGTCTTACTGGTAGTATCCTCCCTATATATATATATATATATATATATATATATATATATATATATATATATATATATATATATATATATATATATATATATATATATATATATCCCTACTGTGCTATTTCTAATGAACTAATTTCTTATTATTTTTTTTATTAAAAATTTATTTCACTCCGACTTGATCTTAGTTTTACTCCTTGGTGTTTTCTTCTATCTTTGTGACTGCTTTCTTTCCTGTATATGATACCTGTCCATGTTAACACATCGTCAAAGTCAGTGAACACATGATAGGATCTGAAGTGCCTCTGATTAGAACAAATAAAGTTTTGATGTCCTAGTTGGCTTTTTCTTTCTGTGATTATTCATGCTCTCTCATAGAAAGCTGAAAGTCCTGTGCTAAAACTGCATGATTGATATTTGTGTAGTGTCTCTGTAGAGTTTTGAAAGGCGCTTATAAATGAAATGTATTATTATTATTATTATTATTATTATTATTATTATTATTATTATTATTATATAACAAAAAAATAATAAAAAAGCTGACTATATTGTACTTCGCGGATTTCACCTATCATGGGCTATTTTTGGAACGTATTTCCCGCGGATAAACGAGGGTTCACTGTATAAATCAATATGTATTGTATTGTATTGTATTGTATTGTATTGTATTGTGTTGTGTTGTGTTGTGTTGTGTTGTGTTTTGTTGTATTGTATTGTATTGTATTGTATTGTATTGTATTGTATTGTATTGTGTTGTGTTGAGTTGTATTGTATTGTATTGTATTGTATTGTATTGTGTTGTGTTGTGTTGTATTGTATTGTATTGTATTGTATTGTATTGTATTGCATTGTATTGTATTGTATTGTATTGTATTGTATTGTATTGTATTGTATTGGTTTTAAGACAAGAAGAAACTTTTGAAATTTCCTTGGAAAACGTTCTCACTCAACTTTGTCACTGACACAAAAATAACAGAAATGTGTTTTTTTCTTTCATTGCAGCGGGATTTGATTTCCTATTTTTTTTCAACTCCGTAGAAAAACTATTACAATAGCTGTGAAGTTGACAACGTGCTTATAACTATGTTATTTATTTTCACTGACAACTGATTTCAAAACAAGTAATCTGTCGATCTAATGCTAAAAATAAACATAAAAACAATCATCCACTTGGAATTATGGATTCAAGTGCTTCACAATGGTTTTAATTTGAAATGCCTCTGAGGGCAGGCCAAAACTTCACTGTAGCCACACAATGACCAAAAAAAAAAAAAAAAGATTTAGACACTCATGGATCTGTTGGATTCAAAGCATATGCTACCACATAATATATTTGCATGCCATTGAAGCTTTGGGAATTCTGAAAACGGTGAAGTCTTAACAGTTGAAAGCATTACCAGACACATTTTCAGTCGAAAATATCCTAATAGGCACCTAAAAACAATTGAGATTGTCTTGCGAAATAAAAAAAACTAAGACAGTTCTTAAATTCAATCAAGTATATTATTTCATTTGTCTTTTCCAGTTTGACCAAGGGTGTCAAACTTACTTTTTGGTTGCTGCAGGCCACATTGTAGTTACGGTTTCCTCATGGGGGGCCATTATGAATTTGGAATGTTTCATCACCTCCACATATTACCTATAGAGCGCGTAAAAAAATACTGAATAACTAGTTTGGACATTTGAAGTAAAAAATAATGACTGTTATTGTTGTTTACATGTGACAATTTGAAATGTTGGTTCACACTTTAGTTAGCATCATGAAATTTCACAAGTTTGACTTGCTTTCATGGGCCGAATAAAATGACGTGACGGGCCAGATTTGGCCCCTGGGCCATGACTTTGACACCTGAGTTAGTGAACGAGAACGAGCAGTTTGTTATTTTTAACATTTTTTATTTTAGGTTTATTTTCTAACTTTGAAACTTTTTTTGCTATTATTCTTTTTTAAATAATATTTTCTATTTAAATATGGATAAAAAAACTTAACAGATGTTTTTAAAGGAATGTGGTAATAAATTAGAGTTGTATAATATGTCATGCAGAAGCTTTTTTTGTGTGTATTGTTTTGCACTGCTGCTGTCCAATACTTGTGTATTGTTGGGCAACTTCTCGAGATAATTCCACAACATAATTGTATAAAAGTACCTATTTCGCATATCAGGGCCCAGTTTGCCTATCCAAAGCCAAACAAACATGTTTGTCCGGAAGAATTTCAAAATAATTCTAGACTTGATTCACTAATTTGGGTCGAAAACTGAATATCTTAATTCTCGTTTCAACGTTTGCAAGTTTAGACGTTTTTCAAAGAAAATGTCAAGAATCGCCTCATAAGATGTCACTTGATCACTCAAGTCACTGTGGGGATCGGATAATGAACACGTCGTTTTTTGCATTTACTTCAATGTCACGTGCACGTGTGATTACGTCACCGTAATCTTTGCACATGCGCATTTGCAGTGAAGGTCGAACTTGGAATACAATCACTAGAATGTTTTTTTAATTAATACCTGGATGACGTTCGTGTAAGAACAGAGATTTTGTTACCTTTTTTAGGGTAAAGAATTGCATGAAAGAAAGCTAACACGGCTAATAATAATAATAATAATAATAATAATAATAATAATAATAATAATAATAATAATAATAACAGCGCCTTTCAAAACTCTCAAGGACACTTTACAGTGACCGGATATGAACAAAAATGTTTTTTATGTTTAAGTGTGAGCCATTCGAGCCAACGTTCAGTCAACCCGGAAGTAAACCCGTCAAATAAAAATCCACTTGTCCAAATTTAACATTTACATATTACATTTGGATAAAAAAAAACAGACAAACATAACTTTTATCAAACACACCTGTAATTGATATTGATATTGATATTATGGCATTCAGTAAGTTTAAAATTGACTTTGGCTACAGACGATAACGATAAGCAACAGACGTGACTTCTAAAATGTCGAATCTGCTGGTTCGAATTCAAAAAAATGAACATTACAACATTTAAAAAAAGTTGTAATCATAATAATGATAATAAGTATAAAAACAATGACAATAATAATAATACATGTAATTTTTAATCGCCTATCAAAAAGATTAAAAAAGAAAGTGTACGCTAATGAGGCAGATTCGCGTTTTGTGATCGTATGACCTCATGCATATCCCAACGAAGCGAGTTCGAGTTGTCGAAAAGCGAAAGCAGTGTTCAAAGATAGGCAAGTACTATGGAAAAAAAGGCTCACTTTCAAGAGATGCAATATTCCCCTCCTCCCCTTGATTTTTTTTTCCTCTGGCCGTACAGCCCAAAGGTTGACTTTATAGCGGCGAGCCATATTGACTCACACAAGCTGCTTGCGGGGCCCATTGAGGCGTGTGTCATGTAGTGCCAGTCAGTGGTCACATGGCTCGGGATCGACATGGACCTCACTCACGCACGTCAGCTCACGACTTGCAAGGGGCTCAGATCGCTTCACTAAAGTCACTGCAGCTCACTCAGTCAGCAGGATGACCCCGTGCTGAAAGAAGACCAAGAGGATGGATTTGGATGCTTCCAATATGTATCTACCTAGTTGCACTTACTACGTCCCCGGAGCAGATTTCACGACTCTTCCGCACTATCTGGCCCAGGGTCAACCCTCCTGCCCGGTGGCTTACTCGTACCAGTCGTCGGCCCTTCCTCAGGTTCCATCCGTGAGAGACGTGGCGTTCAGAGACTTTGCTGTGGACGGAGCGGCCAAGTGGCACCACGGCAGGGGGAGTCTAGCGCACTGCTACGCAGACGACGGATGGACCGGTCCGACCCCCCGGGGGGGGACGCGCCGGGGAAAGGCGTCTGCTCCTCGGGCTCCAACAACCCGCCGGGAGGTTTCCACGGTGGCCCGGCTAGGAACGGCGTCCTTCCGCAGGCTTTCGACCAGTTCCTCGACTCGACCTTCGGGGGCCAAGACCACGGAGCTGCCACGCCGGGGCAGGACAGACTTTGCGCGGTCAAGTCGAGCCTCGCGCCGGGTCCTCAAGCTCCGGGCTCGGACACCGCGGAGAGTTGCAGCCCCAAATCGTCACCTGGACTCGGCGACGACAGGAACGCGAAAGGCGGCGGTGAGTACGACCGTCACTTTGGTGGATCTTCTTGAAAGACGTTTTATATGCTCTTTTTTTAACTTTATGGTTCTTAAGGTTTATGGGGGTGAAGGGGGGAGGGGGCAGGAGATTTAACCAGACACACACACACACACACACACACACGCACACACAAAAAAAGTATGTTACAAACGACAAGATCACGGGCTTGGGCTTGAAATTGGCCGTGAAGAGTTTAAAGTCAACATACATGTTCGCATTTTAAATCATGGTCGACTTTGAACGCGTTTAATCTCCAACCTCTTTTCACAAAATTGACATTAAATGACCACATTTACAATTTCCGACAAATTCAACGCCTAAATATTAATAAACAACAAACACTGAGTCACTTTGTCAACAATCTCCACCTTTTGCACCCCACCCTCTTTTTTTGTGATGTGAGTGTTAACTATTTCAAATGTTTCTATAGTACACGAAATAACCGAAACGTCGTTCACTTTAACCGTCAATTGAGTTTCAATGCTTTAATGATCAATAATACGAGATTCGAAATACACATGTAAAATCTACTTTAAAACTACAGTTACATTTAAAATGTTTAATTATCTAAGCGTTTTTTAGATTAGCACTTTGTACATTTGGGTTAGATTTCAAAATAATTGAACAACTGAAAATTTGAATTGACTGTAAATAGGCCATTTTTAATAATAACAATAATAATAATAATAATAATAATAATAATAATAATAATAATAATAATAATACATTTCATTTCTAAGCGCCTTTCAAAACTCTCGAGGACACTTTACAGTCATAGGATATTTTTTTCTGCGGGTGAGCAGCGGCAGCCACATGCCCCAGCGTTCACTCAACCCGGTAGTTCTTTCATTATTAGAATGAATAAACAAACCTATAAATAAATACATAAATATAGATAAACAAACAAATACATGTGCTAAATATATATATATATATATATTACACATTTTCTCTAACTGCGTTCAAATTCCGAATTAACAGCCTAACATTAGTATTGATAGTTCAAAATATGCAAATGAATGTCCTTTTCCCCCCTTTCTATACCATTTTTTCCATCACTGTATGAAAACGAGTGACCATTATGCTTAAGGTCTATTTTATTCCAATAAACATTTTAATCATAATAATAAAAATTTTACCTGGAAATGAAAACGAGTGACCATTATTTTTAAGGTCTTTTTTTTCAAACGAACATTTTAATAATACATTTTACTAGGAAATGAAAACGAGTGACCATAATGTTTAATGTGTATTTTTTTCGAATGACCATTTTAATAATCAATTTAACTAGGAACTCAAGCCATATTTTAAAATCGACTTCCAGATATACTTTATTTTCTTTAAAATGTTTTTTTTAAATAAGCTGCTTGAACAAAGATGTGACTTTCAAACTAACCCCCCTCCCCTGCGTGCTTTCCATATGAACAATATGAAAAAACAAGCAAGGCGTTTAATCCACCTTTTTTAACCTGTCCCTTTAAGAGCTGCTTATAATTTAATGAGCAATATGTGTACAAATATACTGCATTTCCAGGGATTTAATATGCAGCTGGCCTCACGACACGAGCCCCTATATACAACACGTTACGTGCAGCCCAGTGAAACCTAAAGCGGCCTATAAAAACACCACTTGATACAATACTGCCCCCGCGCTTCACGTTTAAAAGTCCTTTTGACTCAACATGATTGTTTAAAAAAATGATTTTTATTCCATCACCGTGTTTATAACGATAAAAGGCATTGAGAGGAGGGCGACATTCGGCACTCTGAGCTCACTGTGCGTCATCCTCCTATCTTGCCCTTTTGTATATGTGCCATTGAAATCATCTTTATGATCCCCATTAGGTGGCCAGAAGACTCGTAAGAAGAGGTGTCCGTATTCCAAGTATCAAATCAGGGAATTGGAGCGGGAATTTTTCTTCAGCGTTTACATCAACAAGGAGAAGCGGCTGCAGCTTTCCCGGATGCTCAACTTGACTGATCGACAGGTGAAAATCTGGTTTCAGAACAGGAGGATGAAGGAGAAGAAACTCAACAGGGACCGTTTACAGTATTACACCAGCAACCCTCTTCTATAAAAAAAATATATACGAACATATATATTAAAAAAAGACTGTAAACACCTTAAACACATGGACGCTGTTAGGAACTCAGACAAATGATGTGTTATTAAACATCCCTTTCTCTTTAATTATTATTATTATTATTATTATTATTATTATTATTATTATTATTATTATTATTATTATTATTATTATTATTGTAGCAACAATGTTCTGAATCAGAATAGAAGACAACCTATATTTTTAGACTTTAAACAAAGCTGTAACTTTAATTATGATGTGATGATGATGATTATTATTATTATTGTAAAAATGTTCTTTTGTTCTACCCCCATTTTTATGCTCATATTTACATGTTCGCACGGATGCACAGACAACAATCATTGTATTTGTAATTTTGATCTTCATTTATACCCCAAACATATTATTATGTATAATATTTTATTATATATATAATATTGTATATATATGTTATTATATATAATATTACATACATAATATTGTATATTGTATTGTATGCATAATATTGTATATATATATATATATATATATATATATATATATATATATATATATATATATATATATATATATATATATATATATATATATATATATATATATATATATATATATATATATATATATATATATATATATATATATATATATTATCATATATATTATCATATACATGTATATCATATTGTTCAAAGGCTGAAGGTGATTTTTGTGTGCTGTTTATGTGTTAGGTTGCAACTGCGTCACATTCTATTTAGCATCTACTTGACCGAAGTGTAAACCGGTAAACCGGTAATATAAAAAAAATCCCTGCCGTGAAACTAAAGCCTTTATTTTCCTTTTATATTGCGGCACGTTTAGTTGATATGCAAAATGCTTCTTCTCCCGAACCTCCATTAACAGGATCTGTTACAGCTTTTAATTTGATATCCATTACAAAGAGCTCAGTCGTTTCCTGTACACTGATTTCTGACCTGCCATGCCTGTTATAGTGGACAGAAAGGACCCCCCGTGCCACCCCCCCCCCCCCCCACACACACACACGTTTTCGTCATACATAAAAAGTCTGTTTTTAGAATTTAGGAAGTACCATTTAAATAATCATATAATCATATGGCCTAATTTGTTTATTCACCAAAACACGATCTACTGGCATTTAAAGCTTTCTCTCACTCACGGTGTCTCATAGAATAATTGAATGGATCCACACACAAGAAAAACTACTTTTGATGAGACAAAGTTGCCCAAAGAACCGAACTGAAAGCAGACAAGGAACTTGAATGACCTGCCATAAGATAATATGGCTTTCCTTATGCCGTACATCCTGTGAGACTCCCCTGGAATTCCACTTTGATTGCTGCACATCCTCCCAGTTGCTCCAGTAACTGGCCATAAAAAAGCCGGACTCGTCTGGAGCATTTGGGGTGGAGTGCAATAAAGCGTCTGAGAACCAAGGTTATTAACCGCGACTGGAAGGAGGTTTGCAAGACAAGATGTGCTGCAGCGTTGAAGGGTGAAGCTTCTTCTCGGTCCCGCCAGACTGTTCCAGGAGTATTCTGGATTGTTTCTTGTTCTTTTTTCCCCCACACTATTCCACCAGTCTGTTTGCTGGTGTGGTGGTTGCAATGAACGGTATTGTTACCTTCTACCACCAGAGGGCGCTCCGCCGATCAATGTCAATGCCGTTTGTAGACTTTTTTTCAGATTAAAGACACCGGCTCAGGGGTTTCATTCCTTCAGGTAAGCACATATGATCATTATGTGGATTTATTTTCCACTTTTGGGCGTGTTTTTTATTTTTTTTTATCCTTCTTAAAAAAATAAAATGGAGGCATTCAACTCAATGGAGAATGTTATATGCAATAATAATAATAAAAATATTGGGCTAAATGGAAAATGTTGATTGTACAAATGTCATGACCTCACACAAAGCATGCATCTGATTTTCATGCAATAAACCCAGCCACAAAAAAAAAAAAAAATAGGCACATTGGATTTGTATGGATAATTTTCCGTAAATTATCATCTGATGTTATCATTACGATGTGTATCTGTTGACAGTTATTTGCACGTCAAATTTAGTAACAGAGATGTTGTAACTCCAAAGAACAAAATGAGAGTTTACATCCAAAGATAAAAATACATCACAGGTGACGTTTTTGACCACTATCGATGAAAAAAAGGAAAGAAAAAGTGATCTATGCAAGCTGCAGCGCACACATTATGGTTAATATATGCATAGATATGTACATCTTTTGGCACATTTTTTTGTTACTAAAACGTGTACAAAAACATGCATGTGAGCATTTGTAATATTTGTAATATTTTGTATTTTTAACAATTATTTTTAAAATATTTTTAATATTTTTTTAAATAATTATTTGTAGTGTATTTAATATCTTTTTTACATTATTCTTAGTACTCTAATTATTTGCACTTATTTTTTTTAATAAAAATACTTTATTTTTTCATATTAAAACATTCATTTCGATATGAACACACTCGGTGTAAATTCATTTTCGACTGTATTAATGTGGTTTTCTTGTCACATTAATTATTTGTTAATTATATATCCATATATTATGAATTATATACTTCTTTTGATACTCAGTGTTTATTTTATTTTATTTTAATTACTTGATCTGTGTTCATATGAACACGCTCGCTGTTAATGGGGTTTAAAATAAACAACGAGGCGTTTGATAATAACAAAATTGCTTTTGTTATTCGAGTATAACAATATATAACATAAAAGAAAAAATATAATGAGATAGATCTTTTTTTCTATTGTCACTCATATTATCGCGAGAATTTGCGAGTATTTCGTTAATTTGTAACATTTTAACGACGTTTCTTCCTTTGTTTACATTTTCAAATTCGGCGTCCCCCCATGTTATGTCATATATAGAGAATAAACTATATTAAACTAAAATTAATATCATTGTAAATTATCACCACCGTTTTATTCAATCCAAAATAAATCCAACAAAAGTCAAATTTCGTTTCGGTTTTTTATTCTGACTTTTCTTCAATCAGTTGCACGCAAATCGAATTAAAATGAAGTTTGTGTTTTAAATGCACGCTTTATTACCGTTTTTAATGATAAATAAAGGATTCATTACAATGATACAAAAAAAAAACTCATTTACGAGTAAAGTTAACGAGATATCCTTCAGGTTAAATAAATACAAACAAGACCAAAATCCCAACATTTTTTATGAGAATGTTTCACGATAATTTACTGTGTTTATTTAAGGGGCTTCTAAAAAATCTTTTGTAGGCTATTTTTATGCCCATTTTTCTAGATATATGTCATATAACGTTGATGTAAAAATATGTATATAGTGAATACTACATTTCGTTTTACCGTCAATGAAAATAAATACACATGTATGCAAATATGCACTTATTTATGTATTCTATTCAATCTTGCTTTAAGGGTTTTAGATTTTCATGCATGCAACTAATAATCAGCATCAGAAAGCCTTTGATGGACACAGTGGAAATTTGCAATCTACAGGAGCAAAATTAAAAGGGAAAGAAAAAAAAGGAAAAAGGGGCAAAAATAAAAATTAAAAAGGATAAAAAGAAAAAAGACAGAAAAAAGGGAAAATCTAAATAAAGAAAAAAGATGAAAAAGAACAAAGAAAAGAAAAAAGGAAAAAGGGGCAAAATTAAAAATTAAAAAAGATAAAAAGAAAAAAGACAGAAAAAAGGGAACAACTAAATAAAGAAAAAAGATGAAAAAGAAAAGAAAAAAGGAAAAAGGGGCAGAAATAAAAATTAAAAAGGGAAAAAAACAGAAAAAATGGGAAAACTAAATAAAGAAAAAAGATGAAAAAGAAAAGAAAAAAGGAAAAAGGGGCAGAAATAAAAATTAAAAAGGGAAAAAAACAGAAAAAATGGGAAAACTAAATAAAGAAAAAAGATGAAAAAGAACAGAGAAAAGAAAAAAGGAAAAAAAAATACAAATCAGAAAAAAGAAAAAAGAAAACAAGAAAAAACAGAAAACATAAAAATTATTGCCTTTTTAAATACAATAAATACAACTGTGTGCTTCCAAATACAACCAATCATTTACATATTGATCAACTCACTTTTTTAATCCATAAAAAAACAAACGTTAAAAGCTTCGGCGTGACCAAATGTAGCAACTGAAGCGTCAGAAATAATGAGCACGGCACCAAAAGGGGGTCAAGGGTCTTTCTGACAGACATCGCGCCAGGACCTTTTGGAACTATGATACAGCGTGATCCACCTTTTACTGCATTTTTTTTACAATGCAGTAAAAGCGACCATAAAGCAATACCAAGTACAAGACGCTTTGCAGCTTTCAACTGCCTCACTTGCTCAACTCTACTCTGGCTTACATGCATGGACGATATGTTCATAGTTCAACCCCCCCCCCTCCGTATTATTTCAAATGATATTTTACCCACAATCCCCACGTGTATGTGCGATAAACCCCCTTGCACCATCTTTTGTGCATTTTTCTTGACTTAACCTAAAGACGAAATATACGACACATGCAGTGGAGCAGGCTGGTCAGACTGGGAGGAGTCTGAGCTTAAGCCCCCCCCTTTGCTTTTTTTAATTGGCTACAGTGAGAAACGTGGGTTATCACTAAT